>NW_010244207.1:7426-32525 GCF_000690775.1 Eurypyga helias
GTGGGCGGGCAGCAGCCCCCCCCTCGCCCGGCTGGCCACAACCATGCGGCGTGGTTGGCTGCAGCCCATCCTCAGTGATATCCCTGACTCAGACCGTCTGTAATGGTTGTGGAGTCAAGGATGAAGTCAAAAATTTACCTTTACACCTTCTCTGTTTCCATGAGTCTCTGACACAAAAAGGTACTGGGACGGCCGTCAGGAGCCTCAGAAAACAAAACGCTGGGTAGGTTGGGATAGTCTGACCTACATGAGGGTTTTTTTTGCTTTATCAAGACTCGATTTTCATTTCACAGCAAGGCTGTACCCGAAGCAGTGCTGAAGCCTCCTGAAGCCTCCAATCACCGTCAGCCTCCCTTGGATAACCCTCAAGAAACAGGGCACAGTGACAGCAGCAGGCTGGGCTGGACCTGGGGCTGTGCTGTAACAAAGCCATCTCCTGAGAGCCCACTGTGAACCTAAATTCATAATTTCTCATTTAATTCATCAGAATGGAAGCTCAGTGTGAACGACTCCATTAAGTCAAAGACAGAATTAGCCTCATCACACACATGGCAGCATATGTCTCTTTCAACATGCACTGCAAAACAGATACCGGATGGAGAACAGATGATTTTTAACTTCCTAATCTGTCTACTGGTAAAGAAAACCTTCTCAAAACACTGAATATCTTCATGTAAATTAATCTGTTGCAAAGATCAATATCAAAAGTCATGTGAGATGCTAGATAAGTAGCAAAAAAGGCTTAAAAGAACAAAGAAGAAATAAAACACACCTACAAAATCTCCAAAGACAAAAAATAAACGACAGTTTATTTGTGTTCCCAGGAAAGCCTAAAGCCAAACATTAGCATTTTCTTTTGGAGGCAACTTTCTGCATATTGAGAGCAAGGTTAAATAAATGGCTGGCTTTTCTTCTTGGAATACTTGGGGAGTCTGCAAATTTTTTTCTCCTTTGAGAAAATAAACATGAAAACCAATGCAGGAAGAACTCCACACAGAAGTAGTGCAGAAGAAATTCAAATACCTTGTTATAATTATAAATGAGATCCTGGCCAGGCAGAAATGCATATGAAATGCTGTCAGATGGGAGTGTTTGGCAGCCATCCTTCAGGAGCAACAATCGCAGATATCCATCCTTGATCTCCTTTCCCTTCATGAATTTTCTATGGCTTTTCATTTTTATTCCCATATTTATCTCTTAATCTTGCCTTCACCCATCCCCCTGCTAGACCTCAGGGCTCTTCTTTTGTATCCCAGAAACCTCAGTTGAGGATTTGCTGCTAGCTAACAGGAGAGGTTTTAGGGGCTCCACTCAGCTTTAAGCTGCACTCATTTTTTTTCTACCTAGTAAAGCCTGAAGGGAAAGTACTCTTCCTTCCTTGCTAGACAGTAAACATTCCTCTTCCACTGGGCAAACAAATTACCTTCTGTTATCTGTAAAGACACTCTAGTAATATTCTTGTTTACCCTTATAAACGTCTTTGTGCTATCCCTAGTCTAGCTCAGGGAACTGAGCCGAAGGTGTTGCAGCTAACATATGGTGAACAAGCGTAAGCGCCTGAACGCTGGAGTGCAGCTCCCAGAGAAATCCATGCACAGGAAAATACAGAAACAGTCACTCTGAAGTCTGAGTTTGGGCCAAGACAGCAGCAGCAAAACGGATCTCAAGACAATAAGTATCTTGGTTGAGCAATTTCATTTTACTCATCAACTCAGCAGAAACATGGTTTTCTGCCTCCAGGGAAGGGTGCAACATGGATGACTGTTTATACAGATGAACACCACTGCTGTATTAATTTCTCCCCCTTACATGAGGTATTTCATGATCAAAGTATTGAAATCAACACTGCCAAAGCAGCATTACTTGAGCAGTCAAGTTAAGCACATGCACATTTGAACGAACAGAACTTAATGAGGGGGTTTTTGGTTGTTTTTTGGCACTAATACAAGAAACACTTCATCACAAACATAACTGCCCATACAAAGAGAAGGGCTCTGCTCATGTAATTAGCACGTTCAAGCACAAGTATTTGTAAGAATCAAACAAAACATTAAATATTTATTAGATTATTTCATAAACAGACTAATTAGTTTTGAAATAGCTGCTTTCTTAAACTACATGTCCAATATGTAATCCGTTACCCTTCATTTATTAGTTTTGATTGAAATGAATCCTGCGAACTTGACACAACTTCATTAAGAACCACCAGACAGTTGGTCAAATCTTTGCACATGGTGCATGAAACTCAATACGTCCACATGAAAAATAGCGTCCTGCCAGCCTACAGTGACGCTGAGGACAAACCCCTACCTTTAACTCTGAACATGAAAAGCTGAACATGAGCCGGCAGTGTGCGCTGGCAGCCCAGAAAGCCAACCGTATCCTGGGCTGTATCAGGAGAAGTGTGGCCAGCAGGTCGAGGGAGGGGATTCTGCCCTTCTACTCTGCTCTGGTGAGACCCCACCTGGACTGCTGCGTCCAGCTGTGGAGCCCTCAATATCAGAAGGATATTGACTGGTTGGAGTGAGTCCAGAGGAGGCCACGAAGATGCTCAGAGGGCTGGAGCACCTCTGCTATGGGGACAGGCTGAGAGAGTTGGGCTTGTTCAGCCTGGAGAAGAGAAGGCTCCGGGGAGACCTTATAGCACCTTCCCGTACCTGAAGGGGCTACAAGGAAGCTGGGAGGGACTTTTTACAAGGGCCTGTAGTGACAGGACAAGGGGGAATGGGTTTAAATTGAAAGTGGGGAGGTTTAGATTGGATATCAGGAAGAAGTTCTTCATGGAGAGGGTGGTGAGGCACTGGAACAGGTTGCCCAGAGAAGCTGTGGATGCCCCATCCCTGGAAGTGTTCAAGGCCAGGCTGGATGAGGCTTTGAGCAACCTGGTCTAGCAGAAGGTGTCCCTGCCCATGGCAGGGAGGTTGGAACTAGATGGTCTTTAAAGTCCCTTCCAACCCAAACCATTCTGTGATTCTAACTCAGTCATCACCACCTACCTCAACTGTTCACTGCGCATCATCATACACTGCAAAGAACGTAAAGCCTGCTAACTCACAGGGCCCTTCTGAAAATGAGAACATATCTAGTGCTTACCCAGGTTAGTTTAACTTACCAAAGCTGGCTCTAAAGTTACCAAATTTGGTTTGACACTGAAGATGGCTGAAATGTGTTAGAAATATTTCCCAGATATGGGTTAAGATTTCCAGATGAATAGAGAGAGCAGGAGAAAGCAGGAGGTGCATGCTCCTGACCAAAAACCGCTGACTGACCACATTAAATGGCCTTTGTCCAGGATGTCTCAGACAAGAGACCTGAAGCTGGGTTCTTGGTGCTACAGCAAAGTGCCTGGCCAAAATGCACTTAGTTGCTCTGGGATTAATTTTTCTGCATATTATTTCATTAATTTTTCCAAAAAGCCCAAATTTGCTTTGGGATGAAAGAAAGCAAGTTTAAAATCTAGCATTTTGTACCAAAATATATTTTGGAGTTTGACCACAGACACAAGCAACCAGGCTTCCAGGGCATCTCCTGAACTACTAATATACAACAGAAAGCTTAGTATGAACTTTTCGTAACAGTCAATATAAAAGCTTACCTAAGTATCTACTTCAAACTCTTCGTAGTATCTGTCCATATCCCAGATTACTTCTTTTTCCATGCATTTTCCCCATTGAGGATCATTTTTAACTTATTTATAGCATCAATAAGCTACATAAGGAACAAGGCAACTGACATGGCAAAACCAAACCTAACACAAAAGATCTCTAATACATACCACAATGTTGTCAGGAACAGACAATAACTACAGAAAGATTACGGAAATAATAAACGCAATAAACTGAAGCTATGGGAATATTTCTTTTTATTTTCAAGACACCTCCTGAAATTATGAGATCAATTTGGCTTTGTTTTTCTCTCATCACTTGCATCTTGTCAGAAGGTAGTGCAAAAACACTGCAATCAATACTCGCTTGCTAGCCTGGATTAACAGATTTATGCTAATTGCAGCCATCTACATAAAAATACTCCTTAGTATTCTTCTTCCATGTGACTTTTACTGTTCTGGACACACAGATAAAGTAAAAATAAATGATTTTTTTAAAAGAGAATATTTAACTGGTAGCACACTGCTGTCACGAAGAGGGCTGATTGCTCCCAATGGCTTTGATCTTGCTATCTGGCAGTCGCTCCTGATTGAAACAGGTGACCTCAGGGGGACGGGGAGGGAATGGGGATCACTGAGCTCAGAAAGGGTCTCCTCACATCAGACATGCTTCTTCATACTACATTTACTTTCAGCCTGGACTATGTGAAATATCGGCTCTCTGCAGCTCTAGCTAATGGGATGGGAGTTATCAGCTCCTCTAAGGTTCACGCTTTTTGGCTGTGGACGCGACAGTGGGATACCTGCACCCACCTAGACCCTGCTAATTCTGGTAGGGCGATGCTTAACTTCACCTCGGTTCTGTGAAGAACACCCAACAGCGAAATAACCAGCAAGCCTATCACTTCAGCTTCCAGATGGGGAGAAAACTAGAAGAAAAAGACTTAGCCACTGTATGTTCTTTCTGTGGCATTTGCCATTTCTTCCAACAGCATGAACTAAGACTTGGTAAACATTAAGTGGTGAATGAGTTGCTTGTCCAGGCTAAGTGCAGAGCTTAGATTATGGGACAGAAGCTAACAAGAAAAATAATTGAAAATGAAGCACCTGTTGACATTTTTCAGTAAGTACTGACCTTTCCAGTACTGTTACATTTGGCTTTGCGCACAATCATGTTGTTTCAGCTCTACATATCCATAAGATCCTCATTACCTGAGTCCTATCAAAATCTTTACACTTTTAGCGAGAGCAGAGAAAACGACATTACTGAAAAAAGTCTGTCTGAAAAGAAGTGTCAGTTCAGTGACACCCAGAAGACCCCCACTTTGCTGCTAGGGTTAATTGTTCACACCACGGCACTGTAACCTTGCCAGGTAAGCAGCGTGCAGAGGCTGACGTGAGGATGACTTCTGGTGACAGTGACAGCAGTAGGTAGCTGAAGAGCACTAAATGCACTATTCAAGGACAGAGGATAGAAAATGAATCTTGTAATCACTGGCACACCTGCAAACCAGAAATCACTTCATGATATGTGAGAAGAGTCCAGGATAATTTATCACGTAGAACACAAACCCCTCTATTCTCCCTTGTTTAACTCAACTTATGAGGATAGAATGATTAGTTTTATTTCTAGCAAACCTACAAACCTGCTTTCCTTCACTTCCTCTCCTCCATTTACATTTGCTTAATATGCAAAGGTAGTGCATTTTATTGAAGAAACAAGGAAGATCTGCATTAAGTCACGTCTGCTTCAGAACTCAGTGGACTCCCCACCAGCTGGAATCTTATTATTTGATTAAAAATGCTGTTGCGCCAGCTGCCATGCATCACGTTTCACTACCCTGATTCCTGGTGGAATTAAATCCATACTAAAAATGTAGTCTAGCATGAATCAGCCTCTACTCAATATTAACACGTACCTGGAAAGCATTTAAAAAAGAACCCAGCCCTCCTGGCCACATCAATCTCTAACACAGAAGGTGCTCAGTGGGGAAGAACTTCAAATTTCACATGTATAAGGTAATAATTTCATAAGGCAATGTCCTAATGGTATGTTCAGGCTTGTTTTTAAGAGTGATCTCTCTTAACATAAAAGCAAACCAAACTCCTCTTCCAACAGAACCAGTCCTGAAGTAAAAGATGCTGCTGAGTTTCAAAAATTAAAAGCTCTTGTACTTCACTGATACTGTGAAGTGTTTCATCGTGGAGGGTAATTATTAGGGAATGTGCCCAGAGCAAAAAAATAATTTATAGTTAAGTCTGTTACTGTTATTTAGTTAGAATGACAGACTATGTCAGGCAAAAAGCCCATTTAATTCAGGAGGGATTTCTGCCTGATGTGGACTGCAGGAATGTATGCCAAGAATATATGCTGTGAATAAGAACTGAAAATGTTGCTCAGCTTCTTGCAGCACAAAAACATTAAAAGCCTTAAGGCAATCTTTTGCAAAGGCATGCTTAAAAGGTCTCTAAATAGAAACATAGCAATGGTGTATTGATAGGACCCACTCTTCCCATTTTTGTTTTCAGTTACCATCAAGCAAATTGCAGATTACAGCTTCCCTAGCTCTGGAAAAAGTCCATCAGTAGCTCTGAATAAAGTTTATATTCAGTGGGATATTTGTACGTTTCTTTGCTGATCGGTGGCCATGAAGTTAAGAAGTTAAAAGGTTTTGATGGCTTCAGACAAGATACAGTCTCTTACTATAAGGACTTAAAAACATGCAGCGGTAAGGCTGAAAGCTCAAGCCCAGATCCATTCCTGGTGGTGTCAAGGCAGACAGTGCTCAATACTTTCTTTAGAAGAACTAACTAAGTATTATGTGGGTATTTCACTGATTAAACTGATGAACAATAGTCAATCTACATTCCCAAGCAGCAGTTAAGTTATGCCATGTATAAAATATAGCTGGAAGAGCATAGAGTAGGTTTTAATCATAGTACTGAACACAACTGAGGGGTCAAGTCACTACTGAGCCAAGCTGCTACGATCTGTCCGTTGCCTAAACTGAATGGATGGCCTGAGCACGGCAGAGACTAGCCCAGTGCCTGCACCCCAGAAACTGCCATTGTCATGAGCCGCTCTGCTGACGGTGTCTGCAGGGAGGAAAGTCCCTGCAGCTGGAGTCCTACAGGTACTGAGCTCCTCTTCCACTCTCAACGTGGGTGTCCGGGTCAGACTCTCCGAGAAACAAAAATAAAACTTTTCTGCATCTCAGAGATCTTCCTTTCAAATATATTTTAATTTAGTTTTGAAAAGCTTGACCTAATACTTCTGATTTTGTGATTTAAAATTATCTTTATTTCCAGATCCATTATATGACTTCCTCAATAAGCAAGAAATGTATTATTTCATACATTTTTAGAGACTGAGCTTTGCATATTTTAAGTTTTCACACTACAACCTCTTTCATACCAGTAGGAAGTGTTGTAGTGCATCCCATCTATGTTTGTTCAAGCACCAGTTAGAAACGCATTACGCATGCACATACTGACAAACATCCCGCAAATACACAAGATATGTAAATAATGTTTATGTACTTCTATTCACTAACTTTTCTGGCGGAGTATGCCAGCAACCTCAATCCATCATCACCAAATGAGTCAGCCTGTCACGGATGCATTCCTCGTCTCTCCTGCAAAAGGGAGATAGCCTCCATGCCAAAGCTGCAAAGCACCTGGACCTCCAACAGCACCCGCTTTACTGAGAGAGAGAAACGTCTCATTTAAAGACATCACAAAGAGGATTTACACCTCTGAAAAGGAGGTTTAGTTTCTCCTTGGTATATGTTACTTGTCTCAAAAGCGTCACAGGCGGTGACATTTAAAATCATGATATTCCTATGTACCAAAAAAGCCATACATGTAGAGTTAGCATGATTTCAGGAAGAGAACATGATCAAACCCTGTACAGTAAGAGTACAATGCCCAGATTTGCCAATAGAGACATTAAAAAATAGATTTAATGGAAATTACAAAATTCCTGTCCATAATGGAAGCTAAAACTTTATCCCACCCTACACTGGCATGTATTGTGTGCAGGCCCTATGTTTCAATAAAAGGAAGCAAATGCTTTTAACAGCACACTGTAGAGTTTTTATGAGATATGCGATCTACAGGAAGACCATTGTCCCTCAAAAAACATTTTTTGACTAAATATGCCATTCCAATTAACATAACCCCTACTGAAACGATGAAAGATACTGAAGTTTAACTTAAATCTTAAGAAAACTACTGAGTAGTAGTACAGCAGTAAGGTATCTTATGCAAAAAAAAAAAAAAAAAATTTATACTTCTATTTAAATACCACTGGTGTGAAAATCCTTCATACATGTGCCAGGTATGACAAAACCTTTTGTGGCCCCAGGGCAAACCCACCCAAACCCGCCCAGGCTGACATTCTCCCAGCAGGAGCAGCCACCCGGGCTCAGCCAAGTGCTGCGGAGCCCACGACTCTGACACAAGCGTGTGCCTGCCTGTGGAAAAACACCCGAAAGCACAGCTCCTCATGCCTGTGGTCCTGCCTCAGCCCACCCTTGTGGCCAGGCACGCATCATGCCCCCGTGAAAGCTGATGGTCTACACAGCAGAGGTGTAGGGGAAGGCTCCTCTACCACTGATTTTCTCAGTACTGCCAGCTCATAGGATCGCATTGCCTTCGTTCCATAGTCTGGAAGGCATGAAGTCGCCGTGGCAGGGGACCTGAGTAAGTGTCATGATTAAACTGGTGACATAGGTTCTGGCGAACAGCTCCTACGGGTGCTTGGGAAAACATGGACCAAACGTCCTGTCCATACTCAAACCTCCCATCTCCCAAGCTCCTGATCTGCAGCAGTGCTGAACACAAGCCCTTAAGAAAAAAAGTTACATGACTATTTCAGCTCAGACATTCAACATTACTAGAAATATTTTAAGAACGTTCCTTATTAAGGACATATGCCTTCATTTTTCACCTTTGCCAAGTGATAACAACGCTCCTTTTCCTCACACGGTGCTGTGAAAATGCCCATGAGAGTCGTGAAGCACTGAGCCATCACAGTTATTTTCTCTTCCCTGCGTCACGGTAGCATTTCGGAATCCCAGGCCAGGATACAGGCATCCTGGAGACTGTGCTCAGAGAGAAAAAAATGCCTAAGAAAGTCATATTTAAACATTAAAAAAGGGCCAGTAAGTGGATAGGATGGCTGACAAGGAGGAAACAGAGACAGCATCAGTCAACACTAGAGACAGTGGCTGCAACACATTGCTAACCTGCTCTTTTTTTTTTCCCCCCCAGGGATTATAACAGAGGAGATTTTAAGAAGGGATTAAAAGGAGAAAATGAGGTTAAGTATGTTGATGTCTGCCCACAGCTCACCCTTAATTTCAGCAGTAGCAACGAATAAAACCCACAGATGCTGGTTTGAATACACAACAGGTCAGTGATGAAGCTGATACTGCAGGGCAACTGGAGGGATGTGTGGACAGATGGGCCAGAAGGGCTTTGGATATGAAATCAGGCTGCTTCTTACTATGATTGCAAGAAAATGAGATGAAGGCTACAGAAATGCTCACAAGAAAACAAATGTATTTTTACAGCAGGCTTGAACAAAGTAGAAGCTACACAAGCTGTATGTGGACCACTACTGACAGTGGACTGAGGGGTGACGCTGCTTCATGACCACAGGCATCACTTCATGACCTAGGGCTCGGTCCTAAACACCTCACGGTCCGCAAACATCTCTGGAGGAAGAAGCATGCCTTATTCAGTATCCTTCAGTGTTTATTTTTTAAGCCCAGGACATGAGCTAAGTCAGTTGTTTTCATGAGCTGCTATCTTCTAACAACTCCTAAAATCTCTGTATGCAACAGCCAGAAACTTCTGCGTTCCACAGCTACCTTGGTCTACAAATTGATTTATGTATGTACTTGCGATTTAATACTGTTAGAAAATATTTCAGATAATATTTTTCTGCCATCTCCTTAGTGAAGTCATTTTACAAAGTTAGGAGTGCAGAGGCACTTTGAGCTCAGTAACAAACCCTGGTCTCAAAACCCATTTGCCTTTCAGTAGACGACAGTCTCAACAGCAGTGCTGCCTTTCATCCAACTGACCCGTGAGATGCACTTGTACCTGCCAACCTCTTACCAAGCCTCTGAAAATACCTGTTTGTTTGGTGAGACAAGGTGTTTCACCAAAGACGTGTTGACATTCGGTAAATTATTCTTCAGAGGAAAAAAGGGTAAAACCAGAAAAAGGCAACAGACATCTTCCCACACACCACCTTTTTAACGGTGGTTTCCAAACCAACCACTTTTCATCAAAAGTTCCAGAAGAGCATCAGAAGAAAGCAATTGTAGGAACGTAACATCATCAAAAAATTAAGCAAAAATTTATTTTTTTGCTGTACTGTATTCAGATAAACCTTTACAACAAAACGCCCATTAAAAATATGACTTACCTTTAATTTCTTTGCTTATTGCTCTTCCCTATGTCCTTTAAAAGCCAGTAAGAATCCACACCCAAAGGAAAGCCGGTAGGCAACATGCTAGCTTACTAATGCATCACTGTCCTAAATAACGGAGGGTTGGAAGAGCACACTGACTCCCAGCATCCACTGTCTCCCATCCAGCCTGGTTGGTCGTTCGTAGCGAGCAATCCCACAGAGCAGTGCCTGGCTCAGGAAGAGCAGCACTGCTTACCAGGCTCCACTGGCTACAGAGATAACTCCTCCACTGACTGGAATGGGAATGCTGCGCTCACATGAGGACCCAGCTGCTCAGAAGTAACTCAACGTGCGTGTGTCAGCCTGAAGCTGAATTCTACGCCACAACTACCTACACTCCCTTCAGACTACAGCATCCTACAAGGCTCTAAGAAGATGCAGCGTACGGTACCACAGAAAAACCTGCAAAATAAGTTAAATGGACCACCTCCTGAAAGCAGCTGCTTCCCTCCCCTGACTAGGGGGAGACCTCGGGTGACCAGCTCTGATGCAGACATGCTCTGCCTGGGTGTCCTGAAGAGCACTCCAGGCTGGTGAAGCAGAAAATGAGTGTATTCATGTTTTAGTCCTTTATCTCGGGCTGGGTATTCTTCTGCTGTCAAAAGCAGAGAGTTGTGTTCCTGACAACAGTTAATGACAGAACTAAATCAAGAAAACAGAGTTCAGAGAGGCAGAGAGATGCAGTCGAGCTTGGGATGAATGAACCTTATTAACTGACCAGCTACCAGCTATCTAAATAGATTAAAAGAATTATTATTACAGCTCTAGTTTAACAGTTTGGAAAAGTGACATTTAAAGTTGCTACTTAACATTCAGACAACCTTAACGCTAAGCAGTAAATTTGTTATTTAAAACCTACTTGTAAATACACGGTAACGCTAGCGAGTCAACGACAGCATTCAAAATATGGGCAAGTGCAAATCTTGTCCAAAGATCTGGGCAAGATTTGGCAAGAGCCAAAGATTTTGGAAGAGCAAAAACGCATCCATTTTTGAGAAAATAAGTATTTTCATTACTTCACGGTCTTATCAGGCAGCAACCATAAAGAACGTGCCCATTGCAACATGTGCAATAGCCCAGAAAAATTTCATTTGTGGTACACTTTCTTCAGATTGAGTCAAATAAAATTAGATTTTGAAATCCATGGAAAAGAGTCATCTAAAAACACTGTAGTGCTTCCCCAATGCCATCTTCTTATGTCAGAACACTAAATGTGACAGTCCATACATTTGATTTCCTAGAAGATACCAATGAGGTAACATATTTTCTCCTTCTTTTTAAAAAACACTTCCTGGGGAAAAAACCCATATATGTGTGCATGCTTCTGGCATCCTTACTTAATCTGGATGGAGGCAGATTATACTGTCCCAGTTGAGTGATTCAAAATTGCATTTATTGTGGTGTTTCGTGATTGAAGAGGCCAAAGCCTTTCCTGAGGAAAACAATTACAAGGTGTTCTGCAGACCAATTTAAGGAAAAGGTGTTCACTTAGCTTCACAAGGTTAACGTGTGCCTTGGTTTCACTGTAAGTAACACGACTTTCTTATAAACCAAGAGAAAGACAGCAACTTTCATGTCCAGAGAGCAGAAATTAATTCTTCTCTTACGTTTCCCCTCCCTCCTCAAAAGATGCAAAGCAAATTTTGAAATCCTTAACCCTACATATCAAAGAATGTTCAGGTTCAAAGTCAATTACTAGAAAGTCAAGAAGTGACAGAACAAATTTAGTTCAGCTCTCTTGAGTTTATACATTAAGACGAAACATTTAATTACATGATAATATGATATTTTTTCCACTGCATTATCTGTGTTTTAAATAACAAGAAACAAATTCCATAGTGGCCTGATAAGATATTCATATATCTATCTCATTTAAAATACAAAACTTAAATAATTAATGTTATTTATGTTGCTGAGAGAAGTATAAGGTCAAATAAAAGTTTTCCTAAGATTGATTTTTTCTTTTCAGTACACAAAACATTTTTGGAAATAAAATATAGCTTCCACCAGCAAATACTGCCTGATAGTGTGCTGTGATCTAATTCTGAATGAACAAAACCAGAACAAATTTCCTTTTGCCTAATTTTTTTTTCAAACAGGTCTATCACAATGACTAGCTTATCAAAATATTTCAACTCCCATTCTAAAAATACCAGATATTTATTATTTTAATCTGTTGTACAGACATCAGTCTAACACTCAATTAAAGTAAGTGGTTATGAATCATGTATATTTTAGGAATATCTGACTCTCTGAACAATGTTCCGGTTTTAAATCTTTATTGATAAAAATATCTTATTTCTAACAGAAGCCTACATAAAAATGTGCAAATTTGGGCAAGAGCAGTGAGCCTGCTTTATAGCTGAGAGGTGTCAGGTCTTGGCTAATTGCCTTCTCTGCCAACTTCCACCTTGGCTTGGATAATTGGAATTGTGCTGATTTTGGCTGGGATGGAGTTAATTCTCTTCATAGTAGCTGGTATCTGACTACGTCTTGGATTTGTGCTGAGAACAGTGTTGATAACAAAGGGATGTTTTAGTTACTGCTGAGAAGTGTTTACACAGAGTCAAGGCCTTTTCTGCTCCTCACCCCATTCCCACCAGTGAGTAGGCTGGGGATGCACAAGAAGCTGGGAAGCTGGGACAGCTGACCAAAGGGACATCTCCTGTCATATGATGTCATGCTCAGCCTATAAATCTGAGGGAAGAAGGAGGAAGGGGGGACTGTTCAGAGTTACGGCATTTGTCTTCCCAAGTAATCGTTACACGTGATGGTGCCCGGCTTTCCTGGGGATGGATGAACACCTACGAGCCTATGGGAAGTGGTGAATGAATCCTTGTTTTGCTTTGTCTGTACATGGGGCTCTTGTTTTATCTATTAAAGTGCCTTTATCTCAACCCACGAGTTTTCTCACTTTTACTCATTTCATTCTCTCCCCCATCACTATCCCCCAGGAGGGAGTGGCTGTGTGTTGTACAGTAGCCAGCTGGGCTTAAACCATGAGTCCTTTTTGGTGCCCAGCACAGGGGTCAAAGAGTTTGAGATAACAAGAGGTTTGATTGGAATGTGCTAGATGAAATGTATAGCTGTTATTGCTGTTCAGCAACTAATCAGCAGGCTCCTGTGCTTGCCATGGGGCTTGCTTGCCTTACTGCACACTGGAGTCCACAGCTTGTTAGTGTCTGCTTTTTGCTTTCACTGCTCTCTGTACGGCTCATCCTCTCACTCTGCTGTGCCTGGGAACAGTTTGATAACAGCAACGGCCATGTGTCTGGGGCAGGGCATCACTGCTGTTTCTGTGCTGCTGTACTGGAGACTCTGGAACCCCAGTGTGAGTTTGAGTGGAAGGGATTGTGACCTGTGGATGGGCCCATGAGGGAGCAGGACACTCCAAAGCATCTGTAGCAGTGGATGAGTCCATGCCAGGGCAGGTACATCTCAAAGCACCTGTGGCTGTGGTTATGTCTGTGCTGCCACAGGTATACCCCTGAAGGGACTGTGGCCCAAGGAGAAGTCCATGCTGGAGAAGATGCATCTCGAAGTATCTGTGGTTGTGGATAAGTCCATGGTGCAGCAGGTACACCCTGAAGCAGTGCCAGTGCAGCAGAAACCCAGCCTGAGCTGGCTTCGATTCCCACTAACATGACACAACACACCACCTCTCCTGTCCTGAATGATCACTGTAACAGATGAAGCCCAAAGTCATGGACTAAATGAACTCACTGGACGTTTTGTGGACACTTTAAGGACATCTTACAGGGGTGGCCATACACTAAGGGAATGATATCCGTGTATTACATCAAAGGATGGGAGTGGGGGTGGTGGATAATGAGTTTGAATTGAATAGTGTGGTACCTGAGCATGATGTAAATGGTATGGAATAAGGGCTGGAGAGTGTGCTGGTTTTAGCTGGAATAGAGTTATTTCTCTTCATAGTAGCTTGGATGGGGCTATGTTTGGGATTTGTGCGGAAAACAGTATACCAAAAAAAAAGTACTAAGGTGCAAGTTAGGGCTAAAGCAGCGAGCCTGCTTTATGGCTGAGAGGTGTCTGGGCTTGGCTAGTTGCCTTCTCTGCCTACTTTCACCTTGGCTCAGATAATTGGAATAAAGATGAATGAAAATTTAGGCCTGCAGTTTTAATAGTAACTATTTGTTATTTAAATTTCCTTTTCCACACTGAACGATTGCAAGAATGTGTGCTCAGAATTAAAAGGCTGCTCTTTAGCATCAGCACATTGATTTCTTGGAGTCCTTGCAAAGCTTTTCACATTGTTTCTGGACTACAGTTCTACACCCCTCTAACTGCCTGTCAGACATCATTTCTGCTTTATGAATAAATAATATGATGCCCAAGGGAGACGTTGGGCTAAGACAAAAAAATCAATATGTGTCTAGCACGTGTTAGGCAGTTGTTCAGCTGAAGTCTGTCTCAAATATGTAGAGTAATTTTAATAACAAAACAAATGCTTTCTAAACTGAGCTTAAAGGAGGATTATTAACAAAGCACTACCACTATGTCACTGCGTATCCTGTTTGAACAATAATAATATTGTCCTCTTAAAATGTGAATAGATATTCTGATTGCCAAGTGTTCGGTGAATACTTATCTACAAATTTCAAATATTCATGTCACAGAGATACAGTGCAACTGATTTTTTACCCTGTTCCTCTTGGAGTAGTTCTGGCGCATATCTGCATATTAAAGCTGTTACTACAACTCACTTTTTTATTTTAAAGAATTGCCTTTTTTTTTTTTTTTTGCACAGGACCTGGGATCAAAAGTGAAACAAAAGCAGAGTAAATTAATCATTCATGCAGCTCCGTAATTGCCTTAGTCATTCCTGCAACGTTAGCCTATTTTTGCAGCCAGCACAGTTTGTTGGTCTGTTGGTCTGTAGCCCTGTGGATGCAAACCTGCTGCAGCAATATTTGAATTGCTCCACTTCTACAGGATGGGTCTGTATAAAATGACTTTAACTCCTGTCGCAAGGCAGTTCTTTAATCCCTTTATATTATGTCCGAGAAGGATGGGTTTTGTTAAAAGCACGATACAGTGAGCAGCATCAGTAAGAATCTCTGCTCCCTTGTTTTCCCACACCTTAGGAAAGGTGAACCTGCACAAGCTTGACTCCTGCACCTCCTTCCTTCCACCATCATGTCCTCCAGTACCATGAAAGCTTGGGCTGTGCCAGGCAGCAGCACTCAGCCCTGCCAATGGCGCATGTCACCTCCCTTCCCATCAGGCCCAAAGTCTCATGGATCCTCATCTCCTCAAAAACACCGCCCTCCCACCGTATTCCTCACAAACATCGACCTCACACGGGAAACCCGTGAGAAGGTGGCTGGGCTATTTGGGACCGAGGGACAAGCTGCTGATGCTCACACCATCAGCCTTCACAACAGCATCCAGGCTCAGCAGCACAGCCACGCAAACAGCAAAGGAGAAAGAAAACAAAGAGGTACAGGAAAGACGGCAAGCTGTAGCCAGACCCACGTGTGACCTGTGAGATCACTGACTCCAAGTCACCAGCATCCAGCCTAGGAACTTTGCTCTCCAAGGGTTTTTTTCACCCCCCCTTGCTGTTACGCAGACCTTTTAGTGCAGATCCTCCCCTTGGGAGCATGCTGACAAGGTGGCTCCTCCTGTTACATTCGGCGTAATGAAAAGCACAAACTTCATGTATTTATGACCCTTTCAGACTGAGGAGCCGCAGCTGAGTGCCCTTGCCTGGGGGTGCTTACTGCTGCAGGAGAGCCAGCCATCTGGAAAGGCAATTTAAAGAAAGCAGAGGGAAAACCTGACATCTCGGGGAAGGAAACCTGCAGACATGCAGAAGCTACCGCTGACGCTGGTGGAGACGAGAGATGCCTTCTGGCTCACCCTAGCCAACATGGTGGAGCCCACCAGCATCAACCCAACGGAAAATGCTCTTACTGACTCAAAGAAAGTGAAATGCTGAAGACAAGGAGAGGCGGCTTTCCAGAAACAAGAAAAAAAAAAAAAGCACCCAAAAAAAAAATCCACAAAAAAATACCACCCATCCCCAACCCACACAAGCACAAAGGAGAAGGCTCAGGCTGAAGCTTGTATGCTTTGTTATTTATGTTGAATATATACAAACTCCAACCCCCGGGTGCAACAGGGGATTGTTTGACTGTCGACCTTATTATGGAAACAGGCACAATGGAAACCGAAACCAGAGCAGCTATTTCTGAGTGAATTCCAACACTGGCAAACTGTAAATTTTAAGCACCAAACTGCATGTCCCGTGCAAACCACGGCCCAGAGAAGTGCCTCTTCATCCCTTCTTGCTGCCCTTCCAGCAGCCGGCACAGCTGGGCTCCTTACTCTACTTCCCCAGGCTTGATGGGCGCGTAAGATGCCAGCAAGCCCTCTCCTACCAGCACTGGCTCACACCCTTTCCTTCAGCCACACACCTTCTGCCTCTGCCATGCCAATTCCAGGACAGAGAACACAGGGAAGAGGATAGGCTCCTGCAAAACGCATTCACGGCCATTGCACACGTCAAACCAGGGCTGCACGTCCTGCATGAGATATAGGTTTGCAGGGGAGGGACTGCAAACACCTCCGCTCTCCAGCTAGAGAGGCCTACCCAAGAGATCCCTGCCCTGCATTTTACCCCTTGCACACCCCTCACCCAACACCTATCCCAGGCAACCAGCGTTCCTCTGCTTCTAACAAAATGACAGCACAACGCGTATTTCTGCCCACCCTCTGGTGACAGAACCACTTCAACTCAGACACTTGACCAATGACCACTTGACTCGTACTTTCTTACACTTTTAATGCTATTTAAATGAATAATTATGCTTCCTAAAACTAACACTGGCTGTAACCTCTCAACCTCAACACGGCAGAGCCATGGGGAGGAACCCATGGGAGTTCCTCATACCAACCTTGGGGAGGAACCCTCAGTGAAAAACCCCGACCTATCTGTGCAGGCAGTGCCTGGAGGTGTGGTTCCACACGGAGGGACCCTCGGCAGCTTGGTTGGCTCAAAGAAGTCTTCGGTCCACCCACCTCCTTTGTCACCGGCCATACTTGCAGTCCCAGCTTCCCTCTGAAGGTACCTCCTTCAGCCGCTCTCTAAACCACAGCTGTCAAGTGACCCACAGAGGGTTGTTTGTGTTTTACACAATCAAAAATCCCACCTTGCCAGGCTAAAATTTGATACCATTTCCCCACCAACATAGCTGGTTGAGGGGATCCTGTCTTCACCTTTCTGACTCACTCAAGGCCACACAGCTGTATCTGGGCTGTACTACAAATGTGATCAGAGAAGTATTCAGATTTTTAAAAAACCCTAAAACCCCAGTAAATCTGTGTTTATTTTTCAGCTCAAAGATTCCCAACTTTTTGTACAGGAAGGAGAATTTGCTGGACATACAGCTCTGTTCAGATAGCACCACGTAGCTGTCTAACGCTGATGGAGGATTACATGGCATGATAACCTGTTCACAATTTGTGATTTCCTGTGCAAGAGTTCAGGTTATCCAGGTCCTTTAGACACACAGGAGTTATCAACACATTTTTATTGCAAACAGAATTTCCAAAATGATGAGCTATTCAATAGGGAAGAGAGAGAGAAAACCCCCCTCACCTTTCAGAGGTGTTTCATTTCCAGATCTGAGTATCTTTTATGGAAAATGAGAGTTCAGAAGTGAAACACTTCATCTCTGACAGATCAAAGACAACTACCACAATCCTCTGGCTTCCACAAAGTAAGACTCCAGAAGCATCTGTGATATTCAATTGATTCTACATTAATTCTATCTTTAAGGTGTCTGGTCAAGCTCACTGATTTCCATGTTCATTGTAAAAATGAATACTACCAAGAAGCAATCTTTCCATCAATCATGTGTCAGTTGTATTTATGCACTTCTCATGGGCTCAAGATCTGGGATTGAAGCATCTCTGTACTATGTACATATAATAAAAAGAGACAGAGAGGGACTCAGAGTATATTCACACAAACTTACACAACCAGTCACTGAAACTTAGGAGGTACCTGGTCAGACAAGTCATGGCAATCAAGTATGCTACAATGGATGCACCCTGAGCTTCTGCAAAAGCAAAGTTAAACCAGTAAGCTTGTCTGCACAAACTTTCCTTTAGGAAAAGCTAGGAGCATGCACCAGGACAGTCAGTACAATATATGGTTACCTTGAAAGTTTTACCTTGTGGCCTTATCAATATGCTGTAAGTAAAGATCACGTGCATGGTACGCATTAGCAAAGCACTCGGTCCCTGGAAATCTTCAAGGCTATCACTGTGCTCAGAAGGGACTTGAAATCTTCCCAGTATTTCTCACTCAGCCACAATTTGTGTGCATTACTTACAACTAAATCCTGGCCAGTACTATATCATCACTTATTAGAAACAGCCTCCCAGCAACAGCCAGAATACTTGAGATAAAAAAAATAACTGCAGTGTTTGAAAACCCACCATCTGCCAGGTGTTGGGAGATGTTAATTATTTAAATGGAAACCGAATATAAATCTGATGTTGCTTAAATCTCATCAGACCGCCAGTAAATGAATGAAAGCAACAGCAGCCTACATACTGAAGACTGGATCCCACTGGTCTCCATGCAAAGGTGCCCAATATGCCTTGCAGACTGCATGCCCAGACTACCTAACCACAGTATTCTTTTCCATACCCTCCGCAGTGGGATAGCTTTGTAACTTGAACATGAAATATGAACCTCCAGCTGTCTATTCTGTTATTTATTTTCTGTCCAGACCAATGGAGATCTCATTTGCTATGCCTTCAAAACAAGCAAATGGGATGTATAGATCTGCGGCATCTAAAGCAATCACAACAGCAGAACCAGCTTTTAAGAACTCGGCAAAGTGAGCAAAGACAGCAATTTCCAATGAGGCAGTCATTGATCTGCTTGACCAATACAGATCCACTGACCGAAACTCCCATCATCTGGGGCTGGAAAGCCTGTGCCAGCACTGGTGCCTCTCACACAGCTCCAGGAACATGACCAGCTAGGAGACCGGGATGCTGTAAGGAAATAAATGGCCATATACAAACCCACATCCAGCTGATTTTACCTTTCATCTGGGACTGGTACTGCTGCTTTTTAAGACATGAAAACAACAACTGCATTTAAGACATGAAAACAACAACTGCATTTTCAAGATGTACCACGTCTTTATTTTATACACACACCCACTGGCATCACAGATCACGAAGCTGCAAAGCAACAGCTGTAAAAGCTACTTGTAACATTGCTGCTACTCAGTTCAGTTGCTTAGCACTGGCACCTTCATAAATTACAGGGGTCTTCACAAAACTGAACTAAAGCCAAGCTGACAACCACAGGAAACCAAAAGCCGTTGCATAAATAATTACCTTGGAGCCTCTGTAGAGCTTGATGTTCAAGCGACATGCAGTACTGACAAATGCTTCCTCCCAGGCGAAGAAAGAAAGAGGAATTCACAACTCTGAATTCAATTATGCCACACACTAAGAATATAACAGACAATATATGTTATCTCCTGTTTCTTCAAATTTAACATCATGTCAAAGTACTTCTGAAAAAGGTTTCCTTCCTGTATTTAAAATACCGGAAAGTAACCAATACAGGCTTTAAACTCTTCTAAATTAATTAAATAAAAAAGTCGACTATTTAAATAAAATAATATTTAAATAGCATTTAAATAAAATATTATTCAAATAGCATTCAAATAATATAATAAATATTTAAATATTTTACTATTTAAATACCAAGTTTACTAACTTTTGACTTTCAAAGATCTGATAAAGTCATTAGGCTGAAAATTAGGACATTTTTCTTCTCCCACCTATGTAATGTTCCCAATAATATGGATTTCGAAGATCCAATCAGAATTAAAGGCTCCTGTATGTACAGTTAGGGTAGTTTATACCCATGCAGTGACAGTATGTTCAGAGAGATTTCAGCAACTGCTTGAGTTTAATGAACAGAAACTCATCATTACTTAGTAATTGCATTCGTTTGGTATCTGAAAAAAGAGCATCCAACCCAGTGATGAGAGATTTACTAGGGACAGAGAGAGGTAAAGAGCTTGCAAACTTTCCATTAGCCCCACCCATGCAACACATACTTTTAGTTACAGGGTAATGGAGTGGCCATGTGGTTGCAATCAAACCTGAAATGCCTACATAATAACAATGTTGAACTACTCAGACTGATTTTTTTTCCCCATGCCTGAATGTAAAAATTAAGCTAACTCAGTTTGTAAATTGACTTAGCTGGAAGAAAGTACCATCCTGATGTAACCTGGATGTTTATTTCAGATTTAAACAGTCTTACACTGGTAACTTTGTAGGGAACTGGCTTGCTATAATACTGTAAGACTAGTTTATACCAAAGTTAGGGCATATCTACAGCAAGTGGCTGCAGGAACTTATTTAAAGGGCTTTCCAAATTAATTTAGTTAAAACTACTGTCCCACTTTTCAAATAAATTAGGCTGTGCAGTGCTAACCCACAAGATTAGGAAACCTAATTACTGCCAAAGTAAGCAGAAATAGATATAAAATAGACTATTTCTGAAGGAATATGCCATTTCTTCAACACCATTAATTTTCAGAGGAGACTCAAGTCTCTAAAGCAGCTTAAGAAATCAGGGATACTGTCAGGCTATCTGCTTGTTCAGACTACAGAACGACACACTGATTTAATTACCTTCTTTTGACTTAAACCAAAATTGAAATCAGTAGAAGCATGCATTACAACTCAAACTTTCTGCACAAAGACAGAAATAATTTCTTTTTTGTAAGCATTAACCAGTTGCTTTGCTTTTTCAGCCCCCCTCCCCCTTACTGGTATAGCCTACTAAAAATAAAGCAGTGCAAGCTCCTGGAGAACTGTTGCTTAGCTACATTCTCAATTATCACAATGCTGGCCTTACTCATTCAGTGTCAAGGTCAAAGCAATTGTTTCTTTACTTTAATGATGAAGTATCCTGTTTATAAAATTCTTATCTGTTTCCTATTTGGTGAAATATTGCACATTTCAGTCAATCATTGCTGGCTAGTCCTCCAGAGAGGCAAAGTGTGAGAATGTAACCAGTACTCTTAATTTTTGCTCTTAATGGACAGCCTTTTTCCCAATGCCACCCAGAATTCCAACTGCCTCACACTGACACACAAGTAACCAATTATACTAACATTTCTTTCCTTCTTTGCTACTGCCAGGCAGAAATGCAGTAGCTGTATATTTATTTTCATTCTTCTCCCATCCAATGGCAAGTGTAAGTAAAAGCAGCAATTCTTAATTAGCATGCACCTCTAAGTGAACGTTGTGGGAAAGCTACAGCAGAGAAGGAATTTCCCCATCAGTTTAAACACGCAAAGTTTTTGGTTCCTCTTTGCCTTTGAGGGCAGGTGTTCGGCTGCAAAGACTGCAATTCCCTCCAGGCTAGTCCATGCTGCTGAATATTTCATAGCCCCTGAGAAATGCAGCTGTAATCAACTTGCAAATAATGAAATGGGCAGCGATAACAGAGCAGAGGTAAAATGCACCAGAGAAAGCATCAGTGCTTTGGCTGCTGCTGCATTAGTCTTGCTATAACAATTTATAGGGTTATCTGATAAAATAATAAAGCTATCAACTATGAAATCAAAATGAATGTTATGCCAAAAAAATCCGAAAGTGTCTCAGGTGGCCAGCATGAACAGTAAAGAGGGGAAAAAAAAATCAGAAAGAGTGGCAAAGGAATCGCATTCGAGACCAAAATGCCATTAAATGCCAATTACACACAGCCATATTAGGTTATTAATAGAACAGTAATCTTAGAAAACTTAGAAAAGCTACTTAAGGCAGGAAAAGTTTTATAAACATTACCACGAAACAAGGAAAATATTTAAAAAGCAGTAAATGTGCATTTTAATCAAAGCTTGTAGAGTAACCCAACTGCTACCCTAGTGTCTTTGTAGAAGGATCTTGAGGTTTGACATTTGGAACCTCAAATGTTTACAGCGTCCCCTCTGTATTGTTTGGTGCTGGCAAGCACTGAAACACAGCAAAAGACCAACAGTGATATTACTGTAATGGCATTTCCTGAAGATATGACATAAGCTATGATCAAGAACTTCATGTTGAAAACCAGGATTGAGCAAGAGGTGAAACGAAACGGGCAGCGACCGGGTGGATAGCAAGACGTACCTGTGAATTTTGCAGGAAAGGTCCACAGAAAGTTAATTGTTCATCTTACTTCAGAACCCGCCCCCAAAACCTGTCTGTTCCTGATCTGCCCCAGGTTCCTGAAGAACAAAGCACTGACTGCTTGTACAAACATAAGTTAATGTCACAGGTGAGGCTACAGCAGTTATGGGGTAAAAGGGGCGGGCTCACACATAACGACTCATGGACAGTGAGCCACCCTTCGCAAGTATTTCCTATCTGCAAAGGTGACCTCTACACACCTTGATGGATTTGTACAGGGGTGTGACTCAGCCCATCAGCTCTCTACCCTGATCTGCAGTGATCAGCATGGGTTAGTCAGGAAAGGTCTGCATGTAGGAAAGGGCTATCTCGCACCACTTTCTCCTCACCTCCTCCAGAGCAAGGGGAGTGGTGACTGAGGCAAATACGCTTTCACAGGCACAGCTCTTGTTAACCTCATGGCCTGCTGTGTATCATTAGCACAGGTGAATTCTACTGCACAGCCAGTGTCCAGACTGTCAGCTATTGGAATAGAAGGGAATGGAACAGAATAGAATAGAATTCAGTTGGAAGAGACCTACAACAATCATCCAGTCCAACTGCTTGAGCAGTTCAGCGCTGACCAAAAGTTAAAGCACGTTATTAAGGGCATTGTCCAAATGCCTCTTAAGCACTGACAGGCTTGGGGCTTCAACCACCTCTCCAGGATGCCTGTTCCAGTGTTTGACCACCGTCTTGGTCAAGAAATGATTCCTAATGTCCAGTCTGAACCTCCCTTGGTGCAGCTTTGAACCATTCCCATGTGTCCTGTCACTGGATACCAGGGAGAAAAGATCAGCACCTCCCTCTCCACTTCACCTCCTCGGGAAGCTGTAGAGAGCAATGAGGTCACCCCTCAGCCTCCTTTTCTCCAAACTAGACAAACCCAGAGTCCTTAGATGCTCCTTACAGGACATTCTTTCCAGCCCTTCCACCAGCTGACAGCTGGTGAAAACAGCTGTATCTCAAGTGACCCTAGGAGATGTGCAACTGTGGGGAAAAGCAGATGAGAAACAAGCACAAGTGGAGTAATAAACATAGTGCTCTAGTCTTGCCTTGTTGGAAACAGCGATCCCCCAAAAGTGCCATGTGGGCCCTCCTCCTATGGACCAGAACATGCTCCAGTGCAGAAAATGGTAGATATTGTCTTCCCCAACCCACATTTCCGTAGGCACCAGAGGAAACGTGCTGAACTGTGACTCCCATGGCTGCACAGTCCTTCCTCATTCTCCCTCCAAGCAAGGCCTGACGCTCATAGCTGCCTTCTGACAGATAGACACACAGATCGCATGCCAAAGTGGTGTGCAATTCACAGAGGGCTCTAGTTAACTTCTCGCGCTCCCAAGAATAAGCCAAATGTAATTCCTAGAAATTGAAGGAAAGTTGGGACGGGTACTGCTGGTTCACACGCAACACTGCATGTTGCAAAGAGAAGGGGTGACAGAAGTGTGAGGTTGCTCAATGGGATACTGCAAACATGTGCAAGCACAAAGCCAACAGCAGCGGAGAAAAAGAATTGCTATGCTCTTTGAGAAAGAATCTCTACATTCAGGAAAGACTTCAATTAATGTCATCCTAAACATCTTTTACATGTTTCAGAAAGTAGTTCATAGAAACTCCAAGAATCCAAGCAGATTGTAAAAGAAATATTAATGAAGTTGATAAACTCATCCCTTCAGTCCCTTTGTACATACTATGTTCTCTACACGGCTGCCCTCTACTTTAATTTCCTCACCAGGAACAGACACAGAAGGTGGATACATTTAATACTGCCAAAGAAAATCTGGTGTACACATGTTCAGTGCAGCAGGGGGAAATGAGCTCTCTCTAACATCCCAGAAACATCACCTGTCACTCTGAAAGAAAGTGGTGTCTCAGAGAGATACTGCACTGGAGTAATTCCCATGCTTTGATAATCAAAGGACTCCTCCTAGTGTTATCTTCCATCTGCCTGAGAAGAGATCACAGACAGACCTTCCAGCCAGATGGAGTCACCAAAAATTCTATTCATCTATCTGAAAACTCAGACATAACTGATACACACTCATTCATATTCTCCTGCTTTCTCTCCTGCAAATAGTCAAAGATAAATTACTCAGACAAACTCAGATTTAGACTTTAAATGTCACAGGCAATCTTATCCAGCTCATTTTTCCTTTAACTTTTTTTCTCTGCATGAAAGCATTATTCTTATTAACTCACTGGGGATCATGTCTTCCTTTTGCTATCTGGGAAAAAGTACAACATGACAGACAGACCTTGTAAGGCTGGCAGAACTGCTCTCCGAGTTTATCTATTAGAAGTCCAAAAGTCTATTTCAACAACTGTGAATTTTCTGCAGTATTGCCAACTCTCTTCTGGATATAAAATCATAAAATAGTTTAGGTTGGAAAATACCTTTAAGATCATCGAGTCCAAACATTAGCCTTGCACTGCCAAACCCACCACTAAACCGTGTCTCTAAACATCGTATCTGCATGTCTTTTAAATACCTCGGGGGATGGTGACTCCACCACTTCCCTGGGCAGCCTGTTCCAATGCCGGACAGCCCTTAGTGAAGAAGTCTGTCCTAATATGCAATCTAAACCTCCTCTGACACAACCCGAGGCCATTTCCTCTTGTCCTATCGCTTGTCACTTGCGAGAAGAGATCAACACCCACCTCTCTGCAACCTCCTTTCAGGTAGCTGTAGAGAGCGATCAGGTCTCCCCTCAGCCTCCTCTTCTCTGGGCTAAACAACCCCAGCTCCCTCAGCTGCTCCTCACAGGACTTGTGCTCCAGACCCT
>NW_010244207.1:32930-46170 GCF_000690775.1 Eurypyga helias
CTGCTGGCCACACTGTTCCTGATGAAGGCCAGGATGCCATTGGCCTTCTTGGCCACCTGGGCACACTGCTGGCTCATATTTGACCAGGTGTCAACCAACATACCCCAGGACCCTTTCCACAGGGCAGCTTTCCAGTCACTCATCCCCAGGCCTGTAGCATTGTGGGGGGTTGTTGTGACCCAAGTGCAGGACCCAGCAGCCCTTGGTCTTGTTGAACTTTGTGCAGTTGTCCTTGGCCCATTGATCCAGCCTTGCCAAATCCCTCTGTACAACCTTCCTACCCTCAGGCAGATCAACACTCCTGCCCAACTTGGTGTCATCTGTAACCTTGCTGAGGTTGTACTCGATCCCCTTATCCAGGTCATTACTAGAGATATTGAACTGAACTGGCCTAACGATATCCTGGGCTGTATCCAGAGAAGCATGGCTAACTGGGTGAGGGAGGTGATTCACCCCCTCTACTCTGCTCTCGTGAGACCCCAACCTGGAGGGCTGCACCCAGCTCTGGGGCCCCCAACATAAGAAGGATATCGACCGGTCGGAGGGAGTCTAGAGGAGGCCATGGGGATGAGAGGGCTGGAGCACCTCTCCTGCGAAGAAAGGCTGAGAGTTGGGCTTGTTCAGCCTGGAGAAGAGAAGGCTCTGGAGAGATCTTATAGCACCTTCTAGTACCTGAAGGGGCTACAAGAAAGCTGGAGGGAGATTTTTTAGAAGGGCCTGTAGTGACAGCAGAAGAGGTAATGGGTTTAAATTGAAAGAAGGCAGATTTAGATTGGAGGTAAGGAAGAAATTCTTCACAGTGAGAATGGTAAGACAGTGGAACAGGTTGCCCAGAGAAGCTGTGGATGCCTCATCCCTGGAAGTGTTCAAGGCCAGGCTGGATGAGGCTTTGAGCAACCTGGTCTAGTGGAAGGTGTCCCTGCCCATGGCAGGGAGGTTGGAACTCGATGGTCTTTAAGGTCCCTTCCAACCCAAACCATTCTATGATATGATCTATGATATGATTCTAATACTGAGCCCTCGGGAACATCACTTCTGACTGGTTGCAAACTGGATTTAACTCCATTCATCATAACTCTTTAGGACCAGCCATCCAGCCAGTTTTTACCCAGCAAAGAGAGAGCCCATCCGAGCCATGAGTAGCCAGTTTCTCCAGAAGAATGCTGTGGGAAACAGTTTCAAATGCTTTACTAAAGTCTAGATAGACAACATCCACAGCCTTTCCCTCATGCACTAATTGGGTCACCTTGTCCTAGAAGGAGATCAGGTTAGTCAAACAGGACCTGCCTTTGATAAACTCATGCTGATTGGGCCTGATCTCCTGGTTGTCCTGTACATGCCATGTGATGGCAGTCAAGATGATCTGCTCCATAACCTTCTTTGGCACCGAAGTTAGACTGACATGCCTGTAATTCCCTGGATCCTCCTTCCAGCCCTTCTTGTAGATAGATGTCACATTTGCTAACCTCCAGTCAACTGGGACGCCCTCGGTTAGCTTTGACTGCTGATAATTGATGGGAAATGGCTTGGTCAGCACTTCTGCCAGCTCCCTCTGTACCCCTGGGTGGATCTCATTTGGCCCCATAAACTTGTGCATCCCAGTCTGACCCTTCTATAACATGGGAAGTCTACAGTGATACAGGCTCCTGTAATTTGTGAGGCGACTTTTTTTTTTTTCCAATTTACATATATAGAACTAGTCTTGGAGAAAGGATGATTAGGATATATATATACACACATACTTGCAGTCCTACAGTCATGGGACTCCCAAACAATGTCCAGTTCCAAAGTGGGGCTCTCACTTCCTAACTGACTCTTACAAGTCACCAAGGCAGCAGTTCACCACTCATGTATCTCTTTCTCTTTGGATAACTGACTTGGCCGGGAGCCTTGTAAAGTTTGCAGAATCATATTAAATCTTCCCAACACCACATATTTGCCAACATGCTGAGAAAAAAGACTTGGAAGACTGTAATGGCATTTCCTAATGGTAAGTCCAGAGGTGAGGCTGGCAGCAGCACTGCTTAGTACAGCTGTCTGGCACTACCCCCTTTCCAGAGCCACTTTGAACTGTTAAAAAATGCAGCCTCCTGCTAAATGTCATGCTGGGTATCTCCATTAAAATGATGCACATGTTGCTGAAAACGAAGTCAAATAAAAGTACTTTTCACTGCCCAAGTTAAAAAGGTCTTGGCATCCTTTTTCTTTGAGGAGCTCTAGTATCTCTACTGTTTGAAGCACAGACTTCACATGACCTAGGAAAAAGCTTTATGTCTGAGAGATGCTTTTTACTGCCTTCTGAAATGGGAAAGGCGTAATCCTGTGACAACGGGAACAAGAGTAAGGAAACAGGAGAAAAGTAAGGAAAAGAGGGGAAAATTGGGCCTGAGAGATACATGGGGAAGATGATGAATGAGCATAGGCAAAGAAATTTGGCTGGAGAGTCAGAGAAAAGCAGGGTGAAGGAGGGCAAGAGAATAACAAGGAAGCAGAGTGAGTCAGTCGACCTAAGCAAAAGCTAATGAGGAAAAAAATGGGTGAAAAAGTAGAGCGAGATCATTAACTAATTGAATGAGAACAAAGTAAGCCGAGACCCATCCAACATGCAGCTGGTACAAAGGGAAACCGGCACTGGCTTGGCAGAGACAGTAGGACATGGAGCTGAAGCTGCAGTGAGAGAGGTCTGAGAGTTGCATGGGAGGCTGGCAACAACAGGGAGTCAAGCAAAAGACAGGAAAGTAATGTAAGTCCATTTGGGCAAAAAGAAAATGGACAGCTTGCTAAGGTAGGGAGAGTGGCTGTGATGGAAAATACACATTGGAGAACTGTAAAAGTGAGGAAAACCACCAAGAATAAGGCTTAGGAAAAGACAACATAAGAGAAGAAGAAAACCCAAGTCTAGTCAAAAGTAGAAGGGCAGAAGAGACCGTCTTTTACCAGAACTACACAGAAGAGTCTGTACCACTAAAGCATATTCCCCTCCAGAGCCATGTCCATGACAGAGTGCAGGTATGTAGCCACAGTAAAATACACACTTTGGGGACAACTGGGCTAGAACGTATCTTTTGCTTTACCTCATTTCTCATTTCTGCTGGCACCAATAGCACAAAACAGTAGAGTAATAAAATGGGCTGATATTATAGTTCTTCCAATCTATGGAACAAGAACGCTCTGTGCCTGTTACAGATACTAAACTAATTTACATGAGCTGTGGATTTTGTTCAAACGGCCTTTCTTAGACACACCAACAGCTGGAGGGTCTGCCATAGGGAATCCATACTCCCAGTGGAAATCCAGACAGGTCTCCTCCGTAATCTCTCCCACCCAGCTTCTGCTGGAGGCTGCGACGAGTCAGCCACAGCTCTGCAGGGTGCTGAGACCTCCCACCCTCGCGTTGCCTCCAGCACGCCTAGTGCTCTCCAGGTACAGCCATGGGGGTGGAATAAATGACCCTCAGCTTCTGCTGCACAAGGCAGGGACAACACTGGCAAACCACATGAGAGGCAAGCAAGACGGGTGCCAGATCATTTTGGAGAAAAAACACGCACCCAAGTAAACAAAGGTCCGAAAACTGCCAGAAATTCTCAGGCACTCTTGTCACTACGCCCCTCCCCATGTTTCTGGAGGCTGTCAAGTGAAGCAGGGATGTGGGGGGCTTCCTTTGAACCCCACACGCAGGGCTGTTCCTGCAGAAACCACACTGAAAGGGAGGGAGAGAGACAGGATGGGAGGGACACCTGCCCCAGTCTCACCCCGACAGCTCACACGCACCGTAACCCCACACCCAAGTGCTCCTGGGCCCACTAGCGTTAAGTGTGCCCTTAATTATTTCCATGGTAATTGGCAGGTTCACAACCACTCCCCTCATGCTGTATTCTCTTTGTGCATTTTAATTCATGGAACTGGTGTGCAGAGCCCTGGAAAAATGACTGTGAGATTTATTTCTATATTGCAAAAGCTGTAGAAGTGGTAGGGCTGATGGCTGCTGCTAGAGTTATAGATGCATCAGGGTAAAATACTGCGCTGAAAACCTTTCCCATGACCCGGTACGGAAGTAGTTTTTAAAGCAACTCAGCAATACACTTAGATGTCAACAGCAGCCTCTTATCTACTGGAAAAAGAAGTGCATGTGGGAGACTTCCCTGCTGTCTGAGGCAGCCATTCCAATAAAGTCTAATTTCATGTAATTGGCTAGAGCAAGTTCAAGGGAAGACCCAAGGGTGGTGGGAAGAGAGGAAAGGCAAGAGAATAAGCAGCAATCTCCTAGTCAGCCAAAACCATGAGAGTCTGTTAAACTCCTGGTACTCCACTTACCCATGAACTGAGGGTTCTGAGCCTGAGCCCAAATCACCTTTAAAACATCAGGCAACAGATTTTTCAGTCCTCACCATAGCTACAGAAGTCCAGTTCTTACAGATACTGAAAGTTATGATACAAGATACTCGTCAAGAGTTTACTATATGCACCTTGAAACAAGTGTGGGAGAACTCGAGCATCCTCATACCCTGAACACTGATCAGTATAAAACACACGCTATTTATAGTGGTATCTAATTTATATAATTTTCAGAATAAATCAAACAGAAAAAGCTTGTAAAAGCTTTCTCCCACAATTTCCCCATGTCCTGCAGAGTATTCTCCAACAACGTGTGGTCTGGTTTACCGCTCTAGAGCCAAAGAGTTGAGGTTACTGTCTCATATCTCCAGAGACCTTTCCACAGCAATATCCCAGTAAATTCATGCCACTCCTTGCCTTGGGGCTGCATCATTTCCTTCTAAACCAAAGAAACCAATTTCAAAAGCTCTTGTAATTTTAGGAGTGTTTTAGATCAACTAGGGTTTAGATGATTTCCTGCAGATTCAGGAATATTGTTGCTACAGCTTCTACCACGTTCTGCTTTTTCTTCTTCTTCATCTGGCTGCTGACCTGATACCTCAGACTGCTCCTTTGCCTACACAGTCCCAGTGCAGTGGTACTAAGTGCGAAACACTAAGAATCTCCATATTTCTCTGCAGTAATCTCCCATAATGACAGCATTTTAGAAGAAAATAAATACTGGAAAGAACTCTCATCATCTCAGAGGGATTCATGGGCTGCAAATTATTCCTTTAAAAGTGAGATACAGCAAGATGCAACTAGTAAAATGGCACAATAGCCAAAGTGCTTTCTTCCCTGTTGTTCTAGACCTAACTGCAAGGCACCAAGGGTACGTGATATATTTAAGAATATTATCCAAACACAGTTCTCCCTACCTTCCTCCTAATGGCCCAGCACAGACCAGCACTAAGTTGCCTGTGGAATAGGGAGCACAGGAGATGATCCTGGCATGCTACGATCTTAGCAGACTTGCCTTTAATCAGGCAGCACAGTTCAGAGCCAGTTCAAAAAAAAGGCATCTCGCTAAGAAAATACCCTGCATCTCAGCCACAGAGAGCTTGCTTCAGGAAATCTGCAGGCAAAGATGAAAAATGTAGCAATTTAAAAGGAGCAAAATTGGACAGTAAGCGCATTTACCTTTTATCTGAAAATGATTCATGAGACACCTCTACAAAGTGTCAGACAACAGCAAAGCAGTTCATTTACTATTGATAACCCAGCATTCCCAAGCCATCAATAGCCATTTCAGTACTCCTAAAGTAAATTCAGCTTCATCTTCATTATTTGGTGTATTGAAAGATGGGGGGCATATTCATGGATGTTTACGCAATGGCAATAGAGCACAGTATTGTAAGTTTTATTACACTACCAAAGCAGAATCCTGTTCAGACACTGCTGGTGTATAATTTCTGTCTCTCTAAAAGCTGGAAGGCAATCATTAGCATGCTGGATCTGACAAGTTCACATTATCTATCTGGTAATTATAGAAAGATGGAAAAGCCTTCCAAAAAATACCCTCCAACTTCTGCATTTACTACACACCTGATCAAAACACTATCACCATTACCTAAATTAGCACATCTTTCCCATAAACCATTATTCAGAACACATTAACATTAGTATAAAAAGCATTAAATAATGATTAGATGCCATATTGACTATACCTTTTCTTTCAACTTCAAAATAAGAAACTAAGCAATGCGAACCCAAAGGCAGGAAAACATTTTATTGACCGTGATGACAACCTAGGCTACATGGTAATTTGTTAGGCTTTACTAGCCCAAATGAACACTACAATACAGCTTATTTTTCAAAATATGTATACCATTAGTCAATGCTATTCATACTGTGGCAGCATCAACATGCTAAATACACACCAAAAGATAATCCCATCCTCCAGAGACTGCTGTAGGAAAGGGCAGGAAGATGAGAGGCAAGGGAGCAGGTTAGGGCATACATATGCATACATATATAAAGCAATTGGGAGGACTGGCCTGTGTATCATTATCTCACTTATTCATGCTTCAGGTAAGGGGGAGACAAGGAGGTGCCAGGAAGATGGCAGAAGCTGGGACAAGATGGCTACAAAAGGAGCTGGAAGAATAGGAAGAGAATTCAAAAGACGGCACGGAAAGTGAGCCAGAGAGGAGAGACCATGAATGAAGAGATTCACTCAAAAACAGTGATTGGAGGTAAAAACATACTCCACATGGTATAAACACAAGGCTAAGACTGCTGGAAGCAGAGGGGTGCAGGACAGGTCTGTGAGGTGCTTTGGCTGCTCTCTCCTTGGGCAGGGGCTTCACACACACCGGCATCTCACAGATCCCCGGCAGGCCCCGCGTCACAGCCTGAACGACACCGAGCGAAACGGCAGCGCCCCTTATCTCTCTGGCTTACCCACCATTTTAATTAGGCCGGTTATGCGGGCCCTGGGCGGGTTGTCCCCATGGGGGGCAGCTGCCTGGCTCGGGGCAAGCTCAGATAACCGGGGTGTCCCTGGGGAGCCCCCTTCAGCTGGTGGCTCTCGCCCCGGCCCCTGCCTGAGCTGCAGCACTGCCAACCCCATCCCAACCCTTGCCTGCTGTTTGTTTCAAAGAAGCCTTGGGATAAGGTAAGGCTACACGGACCGTAGTAAAAGCACATCAGTGCATGCATCCTGCTCCCCAACGACTCCAGAAACTACAGCAACAAACAAATAGATTCAATTACTGGGGTAGGCGCTAGCCCAATTCAAGGGGATTGCTACAGATGTCGTGACAAGATGCTGGAGCGGCAGCCTGATTGCATTTACATGAAGAAATCATTTTATGCAAATCTCTTACCCACAAGTGAAGGCCGTACAGGAAAGAAGAAACAGCTCTGTACGGAGATTTACAATGCATGGCAGATGGGCAATTTAAGGTAAATCATACAGTTCAGTTATACAAGACATATAACCTGGGGAGAAAGTATGTAGCTTCAAAGTCATAAATTATTTATAAATAATACAGCCTTCTCATAAAATATCCAAAAGGCCAAGCACCCATTTTTCCCATTATTTTTCTCCACTTTCACAAATCAGAAGGAAGGTAAAGATGAGTATCTTATCAAGAATGAGCTGGTTTGGGGGGAGGACAGACTTAGGCAGGGGAGTGAGTTAGGGGCTTGCAGGGAGGACGGTAGGAACTGAAGGCAGCAGGACTGCTGTGCCCCCCACCTGCGAGCAAAGCAGCAGAAGTCAAAAGGAGGGAGCTGTAATGGGCTGACAGGAGAAACTGTCTCCCTGGGAGCTCACATCCTCCCAGGTCTGCCAGTCTGTTCAAAATCACCACATACTTTCTGCCGAAGAATTTCAGGGTTTTTAGGTGAAATCCAGAGCTCAGCTCCACAGATCACCGCTGAGGCATCCATGCACTTGGCGCGTTTTCTGTCAGCAGTGCTGCCTCTGCTCTATGCAACACGCAGTGACACCTCAGTACTCAATTCTCCAGCTTCTTTCAGCACTTCTGTTGTGATACCTCAGCACTCTGACACCTTCTCATCTTCCTTATCCAATGCAACTCCGCCCCAAATTATGCTGCAATGACCAATCCAATGAACTTCTCTTTCCTTTGATGTCCTGCGTGGTGACCCTGCATGCCCACCAGTGCCCTTACAGGTGTCCACCTTCTGGTAGATACATACGCAGTTCATTGTTTATTTTTATGTTGCAGACTCCTAGCTCTTCAAAGTCCTTTTCAGATCCCCATGCTCAGCTTGCATTCAATCCAAAGCAGTCTGGCTGTTTTTTCTTTGCTGGAATCAGGGGCAGATACCCATATGCTCGAGGATGTGTAGAGTCTGAGTAACTCTAACAACTGTGCTTGCAGCAGACCACTGTTTCTGCTTGCTTGTATACAGATGCGTTATGTGACTTTTACAAGGTGTTTGAGCAACCTCCCATCTGAGCCTGAGGGTATTAATTCTATCCCTTCTGACTTCCTTCTGACTAGCCTGCTGTTATTTGGGTGTGGGAAAGGTACTTCAGTGTCTAAAAAGACCTAAAAGTTAAAAGATAGGTATGTACAGACCTTTTCAGAAACTCTTTCAAGTCTTGGTGTGTATTTTTTTTTTTTATTACAAGTGGTAAGTTTGCCTAAATGCAACAGGAGTGCAATTCTTGAGTTCACTGCTCACACCACATCTGCAGTACAAGGCACATAAAATATACAACAGAAAAAACCCAAACCCTGATTTTTCTTCTTATTAGCTACAGATAGTATGAACACAGTTTCATATCAATTAGGTGCAATAAAAAGATGGAAATACCAAAATAATACTTCTCAGCTTTAGGAGTGTCACATTTTTCACATGAGCAAAAGTAAAAATAAACATACCTCTTGTATTACAAAGAGCAAACGTAGCACCAAGTGTCACTTTATCCATTGCAGTCACCTCTCTGCATCAGGGGTTTGCACTTATCAGATGTCTGAGGCCAAAACAGGGTATGAACGTGCAAAACCCAAAGTGATAAGAAATCCACATTTTCAGTTATCATGGAAATCTCAAGAGCTATTGTTCGTATAAACTTTGGCCTATCAAGCTTTGCAACCTTTTTGTTAACAATGAGGTTTATTTCTGAACCTTTCTAAATAACTTAAAATTAATTAAAATGCCGTATGAATTCCAATCCTCCCAAGGATTTTTTCTTCCCAAACCTCAGACTTGAAGTACCAAAACCAAAGAACAAAATCTCTTCTCTGTAGAAAGGAATATCTCTCTTGGTTAAACTTGTTCCTACCTAAGTCTACATCCACTTCCCAGGTCAGATTTTAAAAGAAGAAATTTTCATCCATTTTGCAGCTCTCCAAGGTCTTAGCCACTCTATCCACATGCAGCTGTTTCTCTTTTGAAATCTCTGATATTGCAAGCATATTCAAAACTTAAACGATACCTAAGCTCTCCTGCATGCCTTTAACTGGGGAGACCTGTGTAAAGGCTTGGATTTCATCCCCTCCTAAAATGTGAATGCCCTTTCTCCTTTGGGAAAATCAAACAATTTACCTTAAGACTGCTCTTCTTTCACCTCAAAAAACTTTATCCCTGACCTGGAAAGCCTCCTACAGTCTCCAAGGATTGCACTTGAGCAATAGCATTTACACTGAGAAGGCAGCACTAGTGTATCTAAGATCAGGATTGTTGAGTTTTAAAAATCACGACTAAGAAATAAATTTATATGAAAAGTGCTTCAATCCTTGTTTTGCAAACAGAAGGATAAATAGGGGATAAAACCAAATTGGACATCAATAATCAACAAATAAGTCTACCATTGCTGTCCTACTGACAAAGATTAAAGCCATGCTTGCAATTAATAGGAAATTAGCTTGCAAGCTAAAACAAGGAGATTAAGGTCACCGGTAACAGCTCCACTGCTCCCAGGTGCATAAAAAGCAGCACATTTGGTGGGGTTTGTTTCCAGGCGGCTGTTAACTCGCCAGGAAGAGGAAACAAGCAGTGGCACACCATACCACTGTGGCTTGCAACAAAAGCCTTCTCTGTAGGCTTGTGTTGATAAAAGTCTCCTGCCTTCAGTCTTGGATATGATACTGCTTCAGGCCTATTAGTACAAGAGCTAAGCTCAGCACCTTGTCTGCTCTTCCGCAGACACCCATGGGACATGATGCTATCTATAAATGGCCCGGAAATGGAGCTAGTAAGAACCAGGTATTAAAGGAAAAGAAATACTCAGAAAAAAGCAAGACAAGAGCATTATTTGTCCAAAATTTACAGGCTCAAGTTGACGCAAAGAATGAGATTTTTTCCTTGTTTTTCAGCAATGTGGTCAGAACAGAGACGAAACAACTGCTCCTTTGCACACATCCTGCAGGAACAGGAGTCAATGACAGGCAGATACTTCATCCCTGCTGGACAACCCATGGAGCATAAAAGAGATTTTCTGTTTTAAAAACTGAAGGTGAAAAAATGGGAGTGAAGCAGACATGAGGTACCAAGAATATGTCGCTATCCTGTTTTTTGGTGGGAATGGATAATCTTTTTCAAACTTCTAAAGAACAAACAAAAGAACTGTTATTTTAGAACAGGGTCTCTTAAAAAAAAAAAAGTCTGTCTGCAAAGAAGATGGCACAGAGGTGGTCCTACCACCCAGCCAGCACAGCTGCTTAAGAGTGTAGTTGGTGTCGTCACAGAATGGCTGAGGTAGGAAGGGACATCTGGATGACATCTGGTCCAACCCCCCTGCTCAAGCAGGGCCACTGAGAGCCATTTGTCCAGGACCATGTCCAGGTGGCTTTTGAATATCTCCAAGGATGGAGACTCCACATCCTTTAGGGGCAACCTGTGCCAGTGCTTGGTCACCCTCACCCTGAAAAAGTGTTTCCTGATGTTCAGAGGGAACCTCCTGTGTTTCAGTGTGTGCCCATCGCCTCTGGCCCTGTCACTGGGCACCACTGGAAAGAGCCTGGCTCCATCCTCTTTGTACCCTCCCTTCAGGCATTTACAGACATTCTGCATGATACTTCTCCAGGCTGAACAGTCCCAGCTCTCTCAACCTTCCCTCTTAAGACAGATGCTACAGTGCTTCATCATCTTTGTGGCCCTTTGTTGGACTCTCTCAGTATGTCCATGTCTCTCTGGTACTGAGGAGCCCACACCCAGACCCAGCACTCCAGGCATGGCCTCACCAGTGCTGAGCAGGGGGGCAGGATCAGCTCCCTCCTCCTGCTGGAATCACTTTTATCTAATGCAGCCCAGGACGCCATTTGCTTTCTTTGCCGCAGTGGCACATGGCTGGCTGGTTCAACTTAGTGTCCATCAGAATCCCCAGGGCCTTTCCTGCCAAGCTGCTTTCCAGCTGGTCAGCCCCCAGCACATACTGGTGCCTGGGGTTGTTTCACCCCAGGGGCAGGACTCTGCACTTCCCTCTCCTCCTGGTACCTACCACCCACAAGTTCAATTGTTGGAGGTGGGATAACTCCCAGCTGCTCTCCATAGCAGAGCCAAAGGTGACGTCCCATGGACTGACAGCCCCACTGATCAGCTGGGGTTGGCCACAGGTAGAGCTGCCCCATCAGAAGCCAGACTCTTGTCAGGCTACAAACGACTTCTGGTCCTCAGTCTGAGGGTGGCTACATCCTCCTGCAAGCTCCGCTTTACAATCTGCCCTGTATCAGCATCGCCTCCATTAAAGCTCTGTACACAGCAAATTGCCAGATTATGCTTTTGGAAGTTAAGTCTTTCCTATATCAAACTGCCAGGGCCATGGGACAAAAATCCACTAGAGGATCAGGCAGGAGAGTGAGCAAAAGGTAAGGTGTACATTTGCAGCGCGAGCCTTCAGCCACACCACCTCTCTATTGCTAAACTGAAACAGCAGTTTCAGGAAGAGAAAGCAGCGCTGCACTTCTCCCTGCCACGGAAACCTCGCTCTTCAGCATGCGACTGACTTCACAGCACTAATTTTATTGCAAGAGCTTGCTCCTACCTGCATAAAATCAGGCTGATACTGACACACACCACAGGTTACTGGAGTGTTAATAAAACCAGGTAGCTACGTGTTCAAAAGGTATAAATCTCCCCACTCTGGTCATTTACCTACAGCAATCTTCACACTTATTTTTTCTGAATTCAATCTTTCTAAGTGTCGGCTGCTGATGAACTGCAGCGACCATGATTTTTATTAAATGATGGAAGGCCAACATTTCAGAGTTCCACCTCAGAAAACTGATTACTATCTATTGACAGATAGCTTAAGCACAGAAATTCCTGAGGGTTTTTTGGTGTTTTTTTCTTTTAATTCCTCCGGACTCCAGTGAAAGGAAGGCTCTTTAATGCTGGTTCTTTTTTAAAGCATCAGCGTAATTAATTATACAGGCTAAAACTTAATATAGAAAATAAAACTGCTCTGTGGAGCAGGGCACACGTCGTGCTGAGTGGAACACAGAATCTGCAAAGCCTCGGAAATTCTCCTTCCCAGGGAGTCACAGAACTGCAACATATAATTTCTGTTTTGTTCAGAAAAACAAGTGAAAACAAGTTTTCTTGGTTAATGCACTTCCTGAATAAAATATTATTTACTACTGATTAAATCTGACAACCCGTGCTAATTTCACCACTGTCCAAGAACTAGTATTTCTGTAATTCCCACAGCTGGGAGAACCAAAGGAGTCACAAAAACCAAGCAATGGTTTCCAGCTTCCCAGACTGCCAACCAAGAGGTGCAAACTTCCAGGGCTTTGGCATCCTGGGATAGCTACAACTAGCTCCTTGGGCCACGTCGCTTCTGCATGTCCTGTGGTGCTGGGTAACTCCAGCTCTCCCGGGCTCCATGGTCCACAGCTGGGGGTGAAACCCCCAGGTTGCCTGCCTCCAGAAAACCCCCAAGAGAAGACTCCTGCTGCCCTGTGGTCTGGCACCAGCCCTACCCTGCCAACGTCTCTGCAGGTGCTGGGAACCAGGATACGGCCACGCAGGTCTCTCAAGGCCACCCCCATGGGAGTTTGGGGGCCTCATCACTTGTTTCACAGGCTGCTCTTCCCAGACCAACTATGGGTGTTGACGTGCCTCCCAGGAACCAACCACACCACGTTGTTTGTGCATGCTGTGCCTGAGCACTGAATAAATGGGAAACACATAAGCGCTGAGTTATTGGCTATCTGCCTGCTTTGCCAAGTAAATAATTTAGCTAATTTCCTCATAATAATAACCTCCAATTTTGGTGGGAAATCAATCCTCTGCTTCTGGGCTAGTTTGTTTTCTTCAGTACTTCCCTAAGGCTGTTTTTAACCAAACCTGTTGAAGAGGAGGATAACAAGCATCACCTGGAAACCAGCATCCATCAATTCATCGTAACTGGTCAGACCCCACACCATAATGCACCAGAGTC
>NW_010244207.1:46181-48891 GCF_000690775.1 Eurypyga helias
ACCATTTACCCAACTGTTAACGCTAATCAATTCCTGGTGTATGCGCTTTCCAGAAATGAGATGGACACGTTAGGCAAAATTAAAGATGGAGTCACAACTCATGAAGGGCTTCAGGGTTCACTCACACAAATTAAAATACACAATTGATACCCAAATGTAAATGAAGAGTATGAAATTAAATCTTCGTGTTAAGAACGGTAAAAAAAAAAGATTAATTCTTGCTTTCACTTCAGTCAATATAATTGACTGGAACAACAATTTAAAAGATTTGACAGACTGTCCACCAAGATACCCTGGAAAACTGAACTGTTGTACCGTACCTCTACACAATTAGCATAAAAACATTTCCCAGTGCACTGGCAGATTTCATGTACTAAATTGACAGGAGTATTTTTTTCCAAGTTCAGCTATACTGACAACACTATGAGGTGACTACATACATGTATGCCATTTGACTACCAAGGACATGGTTAAGAGACAAAACAAAAAGGAAAGAAAATCACATTAAAAAATATCAAACTGCACTGACATATAGTAAGTGAAGTACAGATTCATTATGGTCTATAGGTAACTGTTTACCTCAGGTCCACATGCATAATGTCACATGCTGCTACTCCCTTGAGTGATGAATTAATCCACACAGAAAAGCTCTGTGATAAGTCACCTCACAGGAGCCACGAAATGGAGGTCACTGTGCCAGCTAGCAAATGACACATTAAAAAGGGGGGAAAAAGGCAGAAAATGCTCTTTATGCTTTCCACTTCACTATGAATGTGAGGGATTTATTTCACTAATCCATGGCTGGCAGTGTCAGGGCTACTTACAGCTGCGGTGACAGAGAGAAATACACAATTTTCAAATCCCCTCCAGCTACGTAAAGGTAAGAAGGAAGAGCACTTCTGCCCCCACAGAGCTGTTATTGCACTGCTGCCTGTATCAGGCCAACACCGTCTTCTGAAAAGGCTAAATTAGAGGAAGGCACGTCACAAATGGCTTCCTCCTCTAACTAGGACAGTCAATTAAGAGGGCCAAGATAGTGCCAAAACATACCTTTTTTACGGCGTGCTCATTTGCAGTTTATTTTGCCTGCCTGGTTACAACGTTAGAGCCCTGCGTGAAGAGTGGGAGGGGGAGGAATTGAACAAGCGACCTTGCCTATCCCAGTATCAGCTTATTCAGACTACTTAAGCATCAGGTCACAATTTACCGTTCTAGGGGAAAATCAGTTTCCTTTCTTACAAAATGTACTAAAACTGAGGCAATGTTTGACAGTACTTCAAAGTGTGATACAGAATACACATATCTAGTTTGGCCTTCATGTATTTTCTTCTTCTTTTTCCTTAGGCAAGCAAATGTATAAAGCCTCTCATCTAATGCGTGAGATTAATAAATGATGAAGCTACAAACAAGAGAGCCCCAACCTTCCATGATGTGTGCTCAATTATTTTGCATTTAACAAGAGTAAAAGAAAATTAAATTAATTTAATCTCTGTAATTGCCAAACTAAATGACATAATCTTGCCTATTATAACAGATCAAAACAATACATTTGCATTTACCAAATCATTGTAAAAAGTTTGTGTGATGTATTAGCTTCCAACACTGGAAAAGTACCTACCGAACATTGCAGCAGAGGTGACAGAGACCATGGTTTTCTCCACGAGGCTCTGGATCAGAGCCACTTTTAAACTAAACCTTATGACACCATTTCAGAAGAAAGAGAAATTATATTTTGGAACACACGTGGTGAATATTCCTTACTAAAGTAAGTGTGGAACCACAGGTTTTCTTACAGTTTGATGGCTGTAATAATCTGAACATTGGTCTATGCTCTCTACTAGAAGGAAAAGTAGCTATTATTTAGTAAAGGAAGAAACTTCTGCATGCAATGCAATTTGTTAGGGCATCACCCTCAACACCATCAGCAGCAGCTTCTTTAGCAATTCTTCATCAATTTCTTCCTACATGTCCCTTACACTCCTGTCTCCTAAACCAACATCCCTGGGTGGCAGCAGGTAAGAGAGCGTGGTGTAGGCACCAGTGCTCCTCTGCACCCCTCACCCCTGTGGCGGGTTGACCCCGGCTGGAGGCCAAGTGCCCACCAGTGCTGCCCTATCACTCCCCTCCTCAGCTGGGCAGGGGAGAGAGAATATGATGAAAGGCTCGTGGGTCTGGATAAGGACAGGGAGAGATCATTCAGCAATTACCATCACGGGCAAAACAGACTCAGCTTGGGGGGAAAAAAAAAAAATCATCAATCAAAATCAAAGTAAAAAGAGAACTAAACCCAAATCTTAAAACACCTTTCCCCCCCACCACTCCCTTCTTCCCCGGCTCAACTTCACTCCTACTGTTCTCTACCTCCTCCCCACGAGCGGTGCTGGGGGATGGGGAATGGGGGGTTGAAGTCAGTCCATCACATGTTGTCTCTGCTGCTCCTTCCTCCTCAACGGGAGGACTCTTCACACTCTACTTCTTCTCCAGCATGGGGTCCCTCCCATGGGAGACAGTCCTCCATGAACTTCTCCAACGTGAACCCTTCCTACAGGCTACAGTTCTTCATTAACTGCTCCAGCGTGGGTCCCTTCCACGGGGTCATAACCTGCCAGCAAACCTGCTCCAGCATGGGCTTCTCTCTCCATGGGGCCACAGGTCCTGCCAGGAGCCTGCTCCAGCGTGGGCTGCCCACAGGGTCACAGCCTCCTTCAGG
>NW_010244207.1:48991-57843 GCF_000690775.1 Eurypyga helias
GATCTCTGCGCCCGTACCTGGAGCATATCCTCCCCCTCCTTCTCCACTGAACTTGGGGTCAGCAGAGTTGTTGCTCTCACATCTTGCTCTGTCTCTGTCTGTCTGCAAAGATATACCCTCTTCTGGTTCTTTTTCCTCTTAAACATGTTACCACAGAGGCGTTATGACTGCGATTAGCTCGACCTTGGCCACCAGCAGGTCCGTCTTGAAGCCAGCTGGCATTGGCTCTGTCAGGCACAGGGGAGGCTTCTAGAAAGGTTTCCAAAAAGCCACCCCCGTAGCCCCCCTGCCTCCTCCCCCTCCTTCTCCACTGAACTTGGGGTCAGCAGAGTTGTTGCTCTCACATCTTGCTCTGTCTCTGTCTGTCTGCAAAGATATACCCTCTTCTGGTTCTTTTTCCTCTTAAACATGTTACCACAGAGGCGTTATGACTGCGATTAGCTCGACCTTGGCCACCAGCAGGTCCGTCTTGAAGCCAGCTGGCATTGGCTCTGTCAGGCACAGGGGAGGCTTCTAGAAAGTTTTCAAAGAAGCCACCCCTGTAGCCCCTCTGCAGCTCTCCTGCTACCCAAACCTTGCCACGCAAACCAAATACGCCCCCAAATCTGCGCCACTCTTCCACTGCTCTTCTTAACTCCTGCTGCCATCTGAACTCCTAACACTCCCTCACCGTGGCACAATCCCTAGAGGAGGTCATCTTCTCTGTGTACCTCTTCCACTCCGACATTATCTTGCTTGGGTGTGAGTAACAAGGGCTACCAGCTGCACCCCAGGTAGCTGAGTGGCACTAACCCTTAAGTACATCCCTAGAAACAGCTTGCCTGAGGCAAGCAAAGATGTTCCTTTGCCATTTTTCATGGCCACACCCCAGTGGTGGCTCACAGCTATGTGGCAACAAGCACATCCAGGTCGTTCTCTCCTTCAGTAACTTCCAGCCTCTAATCCCTTTGGCTTCAGCTGCAAAATTCCCATTGACTGAGTCCTGGTTTCCACTGGGATGGAGTTAATTTTCTTCCTCATAGCTGGTACAACGCTCTGTTTTGGATTTAGTATGAGAAAAATGTTGATACACTAATGTTTTCAGCTGTTGCTAAGTAGTTGTGTGCTTGTACTATGTCAAGGACCTTTCAGCTTCCCATGCTCTGCCAGCGGGGAGGTACACAAGGAGCTGCAAGGGAGCATAGCCAGGAGAGCTAGCCCACACTGGCCAAAGGGGGATATTCCATATCATGTAACATCATGCTCAGGATGTAAACCTGGAGTTGGCCAGTGGGCGGGAACTGCCACTCAGGGATCAATCACTGGGTGGTGAGCAACTGTTACGTTGTGCATCACTTGGGTTTGTACATTCCTTTATCACTATTATCATTTCCTCCTCCCTTGCTCTCCTATTTAACTGTTTTTAACTTATCCCACAAGTTTCTTTTCCGATTCTCGTCCCCATCCCACATGGAGCAGGGGAGGGAGGCAAGCAAGCGGCTACGTGGTGCTTAGTTGCCAGCTGGGACTAAACCACAACAGTTTGGTAATGGATTTTCCACTGATGTAGAATGAGGCACTTCGACTATACCACTATAAACTAACAGAAGAGAGCTCTGTTAATCCTTTATAAGCAAGATTAATCTTTTGCTTTACAGGAGGAGTGAAGGCCCCCTTTTTCCCATTTTTCAGGCAGAATGTGACTATTATTTTGGAAAAATTTTGGAAAAAGGTTTGAGCTATGAATCCTGAAGCTGAAAGCTGAGATCAGCACTCTGGGACTTACAGTTACTCCATAGAAAGTGCTGTCATCTGGAAACAGCAGACTGGCAAAGCCTTTATAGCATTCACCTTTCAATTAAACAAGAGTAACATCTGAAAACTCACTTTAAAATAGCAGTTAGATTTGTTAGGGTTCTCTGTCAATGATGTGATTCGAACATTTCCTATACATTAGCAACAGTTAGGGCTATTAAACTGCAAGCAAGTATTAGCACCTTTAAAGACTGTTACAGAACTTGGCTAATAACTCTAAAGCAATCAAGTCATCAGAAAGATGAATTGATCTTCCATTAAGACACTTTTTCCATTAAAATGAGATTTTGTTTGATCAACTTAAACATACTTTATTTAGTTGGTGGGTAGCAGAATGGCTCTTCTTTTTTGCAGGACAGGAAATTCATCACTACACTTTGATGTCTGGTAAATAGGAGCTCAGTCACACAAACCTTGCCCAAACGAGAAACCACTGCTCACAAAGCCTTGTCCCACTGCAGTCAACAGGCTGAGCAAGGATACTTAACAGCAGTAAAAGCTTGAAAGATCAAGCCCAAATATCATAGCTGTAATTGGTACTGCACATCAAACAGCCCCTTAATTTGATGTCCTATCCCGCCGTGCACGAGATGCAAAATTTTCATTGATTTAGCAATTCATCATAGGCGCTGCTTCTACGCCAGGATGAAAAGAAGTCTTAAACACAGCAGCCAAGTGGTTCCTCTACAACACCGGAATGCCACATACCTCTGTAGGACAATAAAATGTTTATCTTTTGTCATGCATTTTGTTGCTGCTGTTTAGCTGGGTGACCTTTCAAAAGGAGCAGGGGAGGCTGACGTACACCTTTATTAAAGCAGCGCCTCCTTCTTCCCCCCTGAGCCTGTGAGAACAATGAGTGCAGGAGGGAAGAGGTGAGCAACCCAGAGAGTAATGAAGAGATTTTGTTTCAGGGGTTTATCAATTATTTATGAGTAAATCCCCAGATGAACACATCCAAAGCTGAACAGTTTTTAATACGTTTCACTTGTGTACACATGGCACAACACAACCAGACGCAAGCTAAATTGGATGTCTGAGCATTCAAGGTGTCAAATACTGAGTTGAATCCGGACTTCAGTAAATCAGTTGGGTTTTTTAAAGTACAATGGTCTGCTGGATTTAAAGCGCTCTCACAAAATTCTTCCAACGCTCACTGAAGTAGTTCTTTATAGTATTTCCCACTCACTGAGTACTGGGCACTGGTAAGGCCGTGCCTCGAATCCTGTGTTCAATTTTGGGCCCCTCACTGCGAGAAGGACATTGAGGTGCTGGAGCGTGTCCAGGGAAGGACAATGGAGCTGGGGAAGGGCCTGGAGCACAAGTCCTGTGAGGAGCGGCTGAGGGAACTGGGGTTGTTTACCCTGGAGAAGAGGAGGCCGAGGGGAGACCTTATCGCTCTCTACAGCTACCTGAAAGGAGGTTGCAGAGAGGTGGGTGTTAGGCTCTTCTCCCAAGTGACAAGCAATAGGGCATGAGGAAATGGCCTCACGTTTCACCAGGGGAGGTTTAGGTGAGATATTAGGAAAAATGTCTTCACTGAAAGGGTTGTCAGGCACTGGAACAGGCTGCCCAGGGAGGTGGTTGAGTCACCATCCCTGGAGGCATTTAAGAGACATGTGGCACTTAGGGACGTGGCTTAGTGGTGGACTTGGCAGTATTAGGTTAATGGTTGGACTTGATGACCTTAATGGTCTTTTCCAATCTAAAAGATTCTATGACCTAGATCTCAGCAAAGAAAAAGCTCATACTGAGGAATTTCTGTAATTACGCTGACACAGTTGTCTAAACAGCCTAATATTCAAACTTTTATAAGCATGTCACCCAGCTTTGAATGGAATTTTATTCCACAAGGAAATTAAATGGACCTAAGGGCCTGTAGTGACACGACAAGGGGTAATGGGTTTAAATTGAAAGTGGGGAGATGCAGATTTGGTATCAGGAAGAAACTCTTCACAGAGAGGGTGGTGAGGCACTGGAACAGGTTGCTCAGAGAAGCTGTGGATGCCCCATCCCTGGCTGTCTTCAAGGCCAGGCTGGATGAGGCTTTGAGCAACCTGGTCTAGTGGAAGGTGTCCCTGCCCATGGCAGGGGGGTTGGAACTAGATGGTCTTTAAGGTCCCTTCCAACCCAAACCGTTCTATTAAGAAAAGACCAAGTTATGGTCGTCTTCTCCACAAGAGGGTTTGTCCTTATCAAAACAAAGCACTTGTCTTTAAATTGTTTTATAACCATGCTTTTTAAAGAGAAGATCCAAAGACTCTTCCTGTGATAGGGGAAATACAAACATTACATGTTGGTCTTCTCCAGAAAGCAAGAACAGTGAAACCAAATGGTTGCATCTGCTAGGCACACTTTCCCCCAGTCATTAATCTATTTACAAATGTTGTCATTGAAAACAGTCATCCTGCAAGTCTCGAAATGAAACCAAATCCACTGTCACATAGCAAGAGTCAAGAACTGTTCCTTGAGCATCTCTTTCTCACAGGTCTCAACCAACAAGACACTGCCAAAGTCAACACCACTGCCGCAGTCATATTTCGACTGTCTACAGCAGCTGTCACGATGTCCTCGAGACCTTCTTTAACACCATATTCAATTACCCTGTGAACCAGGCTGGGGCACTGCCAGGACGTGCCCTGCAGGGCTAGTCCCCTAGGCACGTTAGCGTCCTGCCGAGCAGTGGCATGCCAGCTGTCCCACGCTTTGAGGGACTCACTGGCCACAGCCTGTGCTCAGCAATGGGGCATCGAGCTCAGATGCAGCCAAGGAGCAGGCAGCAGCCAATGCAGCGTCCCCCGCCTCTCAAAGCCTTATCCGCAAGCTGCCTTCCAAAGGGATGAGTTCAAGGAGAAGCTCATCAAATAAAGTGTTTTAAACCACATGTGGAACAAGCACTACTGCCTTTTTTTGCAGAACAACTGCAGAAGAGCCAGGTCTGTGGCATGCTCTCTGCCACCTCATGTTTAGGCCAGCATGCACCCCAGCACCTCCACAACTTCGGAAGCAAGCTCCACTCCCGTCCTAGCCTGGCTAGACTAAACTGCTCCAGTACCAAAAAAAAAAAAAAAAAAGCCACATAGAAATTCATTTTAGATTTGTTTGCATTACTTTGGAGCGTTTGTTATGTATTTGGATGAAAGAAGCCCATTAAGTACATCTATATTTACTTCATTACAGTGTGGTTCTTGAAGTTAGATGAAAAGATTTACTCTGGCCAAGTTTGTTTATTCATCAACATCAGCTAAGATACGTTTTCAAAGGCTCATCCTCATTGCATTTACATGAAAGCACACAGATTTTTTTTCAAGGGTTGTATCACATTCCAAGAGCTGGAAAAGGACAAAAGGAACTTATTTTGAGAACTACAAAATCAAGGATCAGCACAGAAACATTTCCTACTATTTCCAGTTACTTGGGGTGGGGGGGAACCCCACTCCTTCCCACCCAGAGTCATTCTTTCTCACCCTGCAGACATAGCAGTAGCCACAAACTGTAAGTGGATGATCAATAATCCCCATGCCCGTAGCTGAGATAATGGCGACTGGCACACTGCCTACCCAGTGACACCAGAACTGCAGAGTTAACCCCACCTGAAGCACAAGAGTTGAAGCAAATGTAGTCTCCCAAGTTTCTAATATTTTTATCTGCACTTTGAAAAGAATAGCTAATTTTTTTTTTCCATAGTGGTGTTGAAGAAAACTTCTTCATAACTACTAGCAAAGCATTACGTTGAAATACGGCCCACTACTGACCAACCCGGGCTGCACAAGCCCTAGTTATCGCTGACAGGAACTCAAACACGTCTCCGTACTTGCATGCCTTTAATATCAAAATTTTATCCCCAAGTTATGTAAATATTTAAATGACATTTATGGACAGTATCTTCCCTCGTGAGTTTACACTTTCCCACGGAAGACTTCCAGAGCGATTAACAATGCTGATCTTTATCCTTCACACTGACTATTCATTCATCCTTTCTAAAACGAATACTGCCTACATACGACTCAAGAGGGCTGTAACAAGGCAGTATTTATCTGCCCTAATAATCTACCGCCGCTGCTTTAATTAAAACTTGGTTATATCACATCCACGAAGCGAAGGAACGCCTCCCATCACTCATGTTCACCTGACAGCCGTGCTCAGTGCACCTTTGCAGGAGCAACCTTCGGAGGTTCCACCACCCCAGGCAACTGCGGGCACAGCGTCGTAAAAACTGCGTCACCACGGAAGAAAAGCAGAGTGAAACTGCAGAGGGGTTTGCAGTGTCGGGCCTCGAGCAAGCCACCAAGCACCTGCGGGCTGGTATTTACGCCAGTTTGTGAGCAGAGCAGCACTGCCTGCATGGCACATGGGGTTTTAGTGAGGTATGGGGCCAGAGGGAAGGTGACGCGTGAGGGACGCCAGGACAGAGATGGAGAAACAGCGACCAAGGAAATCTCGAGTCCCTTCAGTAAATTTGCAGCCCAGTCTTCAGCTTCCTCATCTGCGCAGCAGGATTTTACAGAGCCTCCAAGAGCCTGCACGAATGCACAACGATTTCAAAGTCTAGAGTTTATTACTAGCAGTATTACACAAATGAGCACGCGCTGCTTGGCCTTCCCCTTTTTTATTCAGCGTAAGCAGTATCTGATGATGCGAACATTTAGAAACACACCATTTTCCCACGGAAGAAGTCATCCTGAACTTCTTCCCTCACCAGAATTTTTTTGGCACTGTTACGCACAATATAAGACCTGCACTGATAGCATCCTTGGGGTGCAGGGGTGGGCAGCAAGCAGCCAGGGCAGCCTACCTGCAGGCTACAGGCTGTACAACCAGGGCCTCATCCAGCAGGTCTTCCCTGCCAGACCCACGCCACCTGTTGCCACTCATTCAGCAGACACTCAAACTTGGGAGGGGGCTCTCTCAGCCCCAGTTCGGCAAACCGCAGGCGAGGGTGAGTCTCAGCATGCTCTGCCCCTTCACCCTGCCTGGGTTCCCTCCCAGCTACAATACACCTGCCCTTCTGCCATCATCCTGGGGTTGAGCTACCCTCACACCCCACTCCCAAAATCCACTCCATTCTCAACACCTGGAAGCAGAGGCATCACTATAGGAGCCCGGGTAATGCTATTTGAATGATTTATTGTTTCAATTAAGTGTTAAACAATGTTTTCAAGCCTTCTTAGTCTATTAATCTTATTCTTACATTATATTTTGCAGTTACAAATGATAGGGTGTTGGTACTACTTTGAAAAAGCCCCTCCATTCTCCATCCCCATCCTTAGTGGAAGGAAAAAGACTGTGTCCTGTTCGAGCCACAGAACTCTACAGCACTTACCATCGGCACCAATGAGCTGATAAACAGATCTAACTCCCTTGCGTGTCAATGAAGTCCACACTGCCCCAGGAAAGAGCGTTCCTTAACTAAATGCCACTGCACAGCCAGTAAGGAAAACTGGATTGCATTTCTTGTGGATTCCTCAGAACAGTGCTTCGTAAAATATAAATTAGCTCTAGCTTATTGAGCATTTCTTATCTAGGACTTGAAATCCGGTTGCCACTTTCTGATCAATATAACTTTAATAGTAGGATAAATTTAGAGCTTAAGTTATCTAGTAGCAGTCATTTGTATACAGTACACGATCTAAAGCCACATTCGCGTTCAAATGCCTGGCGATGAGGTTTATGAGGAGCACGGTGCCTTAAAATGCAATGGATTACCTGTTTTTTTCTTCATTAAATGACATTTCATAAAAGAAACGGAACAAAACATAGGTGAGCTTGCTGAGCATCACATCCCACAACCTTTACTCATATGAGCAATGTGTTACCTTCAGATCAGCTTCTCATCCAAAGTTGCACATACCCACTGCTGACCTGAATATTGATTTTATGTTAATAAAACCCTGTACTGAAATACTGGTTAAAGGTAAAGCTGCTCTTGCACTTCAGGCCTGCAAGATGTTGTGTATACTGTACTCAATGATTTTTTTACAGTGAGGGCAGAAGACGCACATCCCTTACTGGAGATGCTCCACAGGCTGCAGGCTTTGGCCGTTGGTAAATAAGCTAACACCTGAATTAATCACTTTCCATTAAGGGGAGGCACTTTTGCTATATCAAAGCTGCTCACCTCACATATAGGTATGTGAGGGCACATCAGGGCAAAATTTTGGAAGTCATAAACTAAGAAACCCAGGAATTTGAAATTTCTACTTCTGTATTATCTGAAACAAATATAGTAACAACGTACTTTCATTTACCTACTAAGTATCTTTAGCACTGCTTGCTTCTGCAAATTCTCTTAACAGACACGGCTCTGATCATCAATTAACTGCCATGCAGACAGACTTCAAGAGGACTAAGGAGGACTTACTTCTGGTTTCACACAGCACACTCTGGGTTTTTTTTAAGTTTAATTTAATAAAATAAGAACTCTAGATAAAAGTTAATCGAGCATGGCTGCTAGGAAGGGGGAAAAAAATCTTTTCTGCCAAAATTTTATCTTTGCTTTTTTCTCTCTCTCACTTTTTCTGCATTTGTTGCTTAATGGCTCAGTATTATTTCAAAGGCCGTTCCTTTTACAAATGTAATCAACTCAAGTATTCAGCACACAGATGATATATTACTCTCCTTAAACCCAAATCTCCGAGGGACAGATTAGAAAGAAAGGTTGAAGAGCTCTATTATTCAAAGCATTATAGTTCAGACACCTATAAATCACTGTGTTTGTTTATTTAGATAATTGGGTAGCACATGTAACAGTTAAGCTACACAACTTTCTGGTATGACCGTTTGCCACTTTTTGTTCTTTCCCCTCGCAGAAGCACTCCGGGATACAAACGCTGCAAACGGCACACACGGCACATGATGCGTTCGGGCTAATTGGTGCTACCAGCTCTGCCCGCAACGCTCTGAAAAGCGGCCCCTGCACTCCCCCGGTCATCCCTTCCTCTTAAAGAGTTTCCAAGCCCAAGAGCTGATGCCACCGCGAACCAAACTGGAGTCTGTCCCCACGTAAGAGGATTGAATGAAAACGTAGCGAAGGGGCTGACTGGCAGCAGCCGGAGCCG
>NW_010244208.1:0-3367 GCF_000690775.1 Eurypyga helias
AGGGCTGTTCCCCATCCACTCTCCAGCCAGCCTGTCTTGGTGCTTGGGATATTGTCATCCATGTAACTCTTGAGCAATCTCTCCTACTCCTTTCTGCAGTCAGTAATAACTTGTGATCAGCGTCACCAATGCATTTCTTTAAACGACGCATCTTCCTGCCTCTTTTCTCACTGTACTTTGGGATCTCTTTCAGTTATCTCCTGCGGAGACCTGCCAACTCCACCGAACGGGAACAAGATCGGCACGCTGACCAGCTATGGGGCCACTGCCATCTTCTCCTGCAACACCGGCTACACCCTGGTAGGGTCCCGTGTGCGGGAGTGCATGGCCAACGGACTCTGGAGTGGAGCAGAAGTGAGATGTCTGGGTAGGTGCGGGTTATCCATGACGTGCTGGGGAACGAGTCCTGATTGCATGTCCGGAAGGAATAGGGATTTTAGATACTGATTCCAGAAAGAACCTGAGTGAGGACTCAGCCCTACTGAAGCAGTAGGTTTTCATAGGTATAAAAAGGATGCAGAATTCGATTCCTCGCTGCTCAGTAGACGTGAGGGGTTTTGAGATGGGAGAGCTTTAAAAATGATACGTAGGTTTTGCTGCTGCTCTGCTTTTATTTATGACTGCAGCTCTCCACCTGTATCCACCCAGAGCGTCGGGGTGGGGGGTGATGCCTTCGTGGGGGGCAGGCGCGAGCTCTCGGTCATTCTCCCCGTCTCCCTCCCGCAGCGGGGCACTGCGGGGTTCCCAGTCCCATCGTCAACGGGCAGATCAACGGCGAGAACTACAACTACCGCGGCAGCGTGGTCTATCAGTGCAGCCCCGGCTTCCGCCTCATCGGGATGTCCGTGCGGATCTGCCAGCAGGATCACCGCTGGTCTGGGAAGACGCCTGTCTGTGTGCGTAAGTATGGCGTCAGATGTCTTTAGCCCTGGGGAGGGTCAGGGGACAGGAGCACACGTAAGGGTCGGGGTTTGCCTGCCCAGGCTGTGAGCCGTTGCTTTGCACGCCCACGGTGAGCGCGTTGCACGAGCCTCCCTGGGCTTCCCACGGGAGGGAGCTGAGGTGCGGCAGGAGAGGCAGCGATTTGAGCTGCTTTGCTTCTTCCTTTTGCTCTGTGAATTCCACCTTCCGCTGGTGTTTTTCATACGCTGAATTTCCAAAGGACGAACCCAGCGGCTGGTGGGGTTTCAGAGAACACCCTTTGTTGGGGTGCGGGGGGGTCAGGGGCAGACATAGCCCTGCCAAGGACACCCCAGTTGTCACCATCTTTGAGACCTGTGCCAGGGGGAAGTCATTCTCTGTCCTCCTCCGAGCCACGTTCACAAGTCACCTTGTACAACCTGCTCATTTATCTTTCCAGTAAATAAACTAATTAAGTAACTCTCTAGAGCTCCAAGGTCTTTATAAGTTTGAGCATCTTCTTACCAATGGACAGTGCAATCCGTGTGTGTCATCCCGTGGTTTTCCAGGTGTTTGCTTCCAATGTCTCCTGCCTGCTTTAGGGCCGTGTGTGCCGAGGCCCAATAATACAGCAAGATATGAAGTAAAGAATGACCTATAAATCGGTGAATATGCAGATTCCAGCCTAAAAATAAGAAACTGTCAAGGTTAACAGCAGCTCCAAAATTTGGAGGATGTCTAGGGTTCTGCATGAGCTTTTTAGGAAAAGAGTTATTGGGAAGGCTGTCTCTGGGTCCGTAGGTAGGTTTGAATTACTCTCGTGTCTGAGGACGCTCTGTTGAAAAAGTTTTAATTCACTTTCACCTGCCAAGTGTATGCGTCCCAACCTTGGACCGGGAAATCATGTCGATGGAAGCCCTCCTGCCGTCAGGCAGATTTGTGGAGATGCAGGAATTTCTAAACATGCGTTTTCAGGGCTCGTCCTGTTTCTTTCGGGAGGGACCAAAGCTGTTAGAACAAGGCAGATAACGGCGCACGTCTGTATCCGCCTCCTGCCTGCCGAGCCGGTTCAGGGCTGGGTCTGACGCGGCGCCTTTGATCGGCTCTGCTTTGTGCCGGCTGCTGACTCTGGCACCTGACAGCCCACCAAGCTTTTGTGCAGAGACCTGTCTCCTGTGCGCAATCTGGCCTTCAACTTACTACGCTACATTAGGCCTTATGGATAACATAAATTCAGTGTCGTTAAAGCAGAGCACTGTTGGGCTCTGGAATGAGATGCCTTGAGGCTTTATTGCTTCTGAAGCAGCTCAGGGTACTGTGTCTGTTAACACCTCGTAATTTCCTATTGTCCTGATATTTTCTCTTTAAACCTGCTACAGTTGCTTCCTCTGTGTGAACGGGTCTTTTTGATCCATGCCAACTGCAGGGAGCCTTTTTTTTTTTTTTCTGGGACAGAATCCATCACCTATTTCAAAACCTGTATAATCATATTCAGAAGTACCTCAGAGAATCTGACATCTGCTTCCTGCAGCACCGACAGGCTATCTGGCTTCCTATTTTTTAGAGCTGTACCTGTCACCAGCTTGCATAAGGAATAAATTCCCATCCCTCTGGTGTAGTCCAGCCCTGGCAGTCGAACCTGTTATGGATCTTTTGTGGGAATTTCATCTCCCCCTCTAGCTTCAGCCTTTGGCAGCTGTACAGCTAAACTGCTGGACTTTTACAGACGGACCACCACGCTGTTTCAGCGTGACAGTAATCAATATTGCTCTGTCCCCGGCTCTCGGAAGGTGTCGCATTCCTTAAGCAGCCAAAAATCTCTGTATGGCCTGTCCTGACGTTGCTTTGGCGCAGTGGAACTCGCTGCTGGGCTCCGAGCAAAGCTCTCCAGGTTTTGCTCGCAGCAGGGCTGTATCCTCCCCGGGTCACCTGCCTCTGCCGAGGTGCCAGCGGAGCAGCCTGGGCAAAAGCACTTTGGATTCCAGTATTGTCTGGGCTTACTGCTGCGCCAGCCTTCGCCTCGGCACCTTCCCTGGGCGTTCTTGGAGCGGCTCAGGCCGGGGTCCGTGAGCCCTTTACCTCATCGCTGGCCCAGGCTGACAGCAGCCACAGGAACAAGAACTACCCAAAAATCCTCATCTCAGGGATTTGGAAATAAAGGTTTTCCCACAAAGTTTTTCAAACTTGAAGCAGGAAGATTTAAAATTTCTAGGCCATATTCTAGAAACCTGATTTTTCTCCTATTTTTTCTCTCTTTTAACTATCCCTCCAGGTGTAACTTTGTACTGCAGTGAGCATACATCTGCCTTACACCAGGGAGAGGAGGAAAACATCAGGTTTCATGAGTCTGTGTGTGATGCCCAGGGTAATGTAAGGCATTAGATTAATAGCAGTAGCTGGGATTTTTGAAGAGGAGCTCTGGGCATTTACGGTATGTCAGTAGGATGCTGGCACTCAGCTGCTTAGA
>NW_010244208.1:3399-9556 GCF_000690775.1 Eurypyga helias
AATGAACAAAGGTACCACGTTCTCAACTTGATTCAGTATTTCAACAGAGCTGGCCACAAATCTCTGAAGTTGGTGTGGGTTTCAGGGTTGACGTGGGGTTTTTTTATGGTTTCCTTCGTTGGGAACTTTTTCCAATGGATAATCAACTTTCTTCCAGGTGAAAAAAAAAAGTAATATCTCCAATTTCTGATTGCAGCCATCACTTGTGGCCACCCTGGCAACCCTGCCAATGGCTTGACCCAAGGGACTCAGTTCAATCTGAACGACGTGGCCAAGTTCGTGTGCAACTCCGGGTACCGGCTGGAAGGAGCGTCGCAGTCCCAGTGCTTGGCCAACGGGCAGTGGAGCAGCACCCTGCCTGCCTGCCGCGGTAAGTCGCCGGCCTCCACCCCGGCCTGGGCAAATCGGACCCCTCCGCGCCTTCCTCCTTAGTTACACAGGCTTCCTAAACCCCTGCTTGGCACTGTTGTAAATTGATGTGAACCAAATCTCGCCGTTCCTCGGGAATGTGTAAGTGATGTTTGAGCTCTGAGCGCCACTGTACATCTCGTGCAACAAACCTGTGCTTCCCTCAGGGCTGGCAATGGACCCTGCCCAGCCCTACATCCTCCAAGGCACTGAAATGTGTTGTAGGTGAGGGAAATACCAGGCCAGGCCCTTAGCAGAGGTAATCCTGGTAACTCCAGACCTATTTACTCTAAGCAGACGCCACTGTCTCGGTGCAGAGCCCTTTCTGCTTCTAGGCTGCCCAACTTCCACTGGCAGTAGCACTGCAGTTCACTTACCAAATTCCCTCCCCTCCCCGCACTCCCTTCCTCTGTACTCCCTTAATGCAGCATCTCTGTCACTACTGTTGCTGTGTCGGTCAAGAAATCGGTTGTTCTCGACGGGCTGACGTAGGTCCCAGTTTGGGGCCAGAGAGCAAGGCCACATGTGCTGCTGAGCCTGGCGTGGCAGGGCGAGAGCCTGCAGAACTGCCTCTGCTCTCTTTAACTGTTAATAAGCATTTTTTCTATTTCTGCCCTAAAGAATCTTAAAAAAAGGGAAAAAACCCATCTTAAAATGTGGAATATGTGATTTGCAATTTTTCTCCCTTTTCCTGCTCATTTTTGGAGAATCCTTTGTCACACCCTTTGTTTCGTATTACTTCTTCTGTTGTTTGTTTGCAGTTGTAAACTGTACTGACCCCGGGCACCTGGAAAACAGCATCCGTCAAGTGCAGCCGAGTGGTCCTCACAGATTCAGCTTTGGAACAACTGTCTCGTATCAGTGCAGCCATGGATATTACCTGTTGGGTACCCATGTCCTTACCTGTCAGGGGGATGGCACTTGGGACCGTGCCCTCCCACAGTGTCTTTGTAAGTTCCTCAGGATAATACCCCCCCAACCACAGGTTTTCATCCCTTTTTCTGTTGCTTAGCTGAATGGTGATGTAGAAAGGCTGGATCCACAGCCCTTTGTAATCCATGGCAATCCTTCCACCAGCTTCGCTGGCCTCTGGATCCTGCCCACACAAGGAAAACTTGTGGTCTGAGGGGAAAATCATCCTGTTAGACAGAGGTGGTTTCCCTCTGCAGGGGAAGGCAGCTCCCACTGAGTTTTACTGGTTCCGTGCAGCTCCAGCAAAAATATTGCAGGTGGAGAAGGGCAGGAGGACTTGTGCAGCACAGATCTTTGTGGGAAACAGCGTGCAGTTAGCTCGACCAAGGACAGAGCTGTTTAGCACCGTGCTCGGGCATGGCTGAGTTTCCATACTCCCACTCATCCCCCTGGCTTTGGGGGAGGGAAGGGAGTGTGATGGTGGAATGAATGCAGCCTTTATTCTGCTGCAATGCAGGTGCTGAAGTGGATTTGCTTTCTGACCCTTCCTCTGCATTTTTCCCTCTGTCTTACAGTATCCCGGCCCTTCCTGCCATTGTGGTTTGCAGGAAGAACCGGGAGGTTCTGGGTGATGGTTTGGCTTAAGGAGTTACTTCCAATAGTGTGGAAAGACACAAAATACTCATGGTGGTCTCCTGCGAGTAATTCCTTGTCCAGGAGATGGGGGCATTGTGTGGAAGATGTCAGTGGTGGTGTCCCTGTCTTCCACGGGGGAACGCCAAGGTCTGAAGGGGATCCAAGGTCTGAGGTAGGGCTGCCCAGTGAGGTAGCGGCAGGAGCAGACCCGTGACAGACCAAACCCCAGCAGTTTGGGGACTAAATCAACTGTGACCTCGTTACCTGGCATAACGAATCGCTGAAGCAGCCAGAAATGGAGTCCCTTACGTTTGTATTGGTGTAGCTGTTCCAAAGCCATGACTGTTTCCTTTTTTTCTTGCGTTATCCTTGGACACCCAGACTGCGACCTCGTTACCTGGCATAACGAATCGCTGAAGCAGCCAGAAATGGAGTCCCTTAGGTTTGAATCAGCATAGCTGTTCCAAAGTCATGACTGTTTCCTTTTTTCTTGCGTTATCCTTGGACACCCAGTCATACAAAGTAGTTCTTGGCACATTTTCCTTTCCTTTTGTTAGCAGCATGCCACCTCCTCACGTTCGCAGCACCCTGCACGGGCCCTGGGGATTTGACAAGTGCCTCTTGCTGCAGCCGCGGGGGCTCCGGGAGGGTGGTTGCCTTTTAGAACCCAGGAGCCAAATCTCTCGGGCTGCCTCAGCCCGCAGCTTTCCAGCTGAGTGAAAAGGATCTCCTTCCTTAAAATGCACCCGTTGACTTGGACGATTGTGGGCGTTCACAAAACTTTGGGAACTCGGGTCAGTTTTACATCTGATTACGTGGACTCATGGGCTTAATAGTTTAAATTTACAAAAAAAAAAAAAGATATTTTTGCACGTCTTTGTTTTCTGAGTGTTGAACTAAAGATGTGCTCAGTGTTGAAACCCACGGACCTTAAAGTGGTTCTAGCTGGGCACCTAAAATTCCTAGGTGCTCCCTAAAGCATAAATTAAGAAGGTTGGAGTCAGACAGACCTGGGTGGCAAATGTTGTCTCCTGCCTGATTCTGAGGAGAGAGTAAAACAGAGTTGATCCCTCTGAGGGGTGGGAAGTACACGGGAGCAGAGCCTAACGCATCAGAAGAAACAGTCTTCACGCTGTGTATGGGAATCCTTTAAATGCCCCGGTACTGCCACAGGTTTTAAGCTCAGCTGAGTCTGCTGGAGTATCTGTTATTAAATTGTTAGTTACAGTGTGAGTTTAAGTATTAGCTTTCAAACCCATTTCCTTGCGAAGCGTCCTTGGTTTTAGTCACAGCTCTGCACCAGGATATTTCAACGCCCACATGCCCAAACATACGCGTGCGCTTCTTTTTATTGAAGCATACATCATGTTTTCTACCTTAATGCCAGTATTTGGTATTTTTAGACTCTAGCAGAGGGAGAGGAGATATCCGTTACGGACGCTTTCCTTCAGAAACCGAGTGGTGCGTGGTCTTTACGCTGAGCATCCTCATCCGAACCTGTCTAATAGCCCCTAGATCTGTCAGTGCATTTGTCAACAGCCTCCCTGTCTCCACTCTGATTGCTGAGCTAAAGTAAACCTATTAATTATTGTTAGTGGTGGTTTTTCAGTAGCGACGGTCCAGCGAGCAGTGCTCAGAGTCTGCCAGGATGACTCGCTCAGGTGTGACACGGCATCGATCGCAGCTCTGTGTCGCAGGACCTGGCGCTGCCAGGGTGAGGGTGTGCGTGGAAATATTTATGTTTAAGAAGGCATGAGTTTTCCGAGGCACCTGCAAAATGCCTGTTGGTGTCAGGACTAGGCATTAATGCACAAACCCTTGGCAGTTCCTATAGGACCAGCTCACCTTCCCCAAAAGGGGACTTGAGGCAAGGTCTGCTGTGCCCCAGCTGCACCGTGGCATGACCCCCTGTGTGTTTGGTGGGCTGGGGGGGGCAGATGGGTGGATTTAAGCTGCCACGGTCCCGTGCAGCGACCTCAAACGTGCGGTACTTCGCAGTGTACCCGCTGCATCTGCCTTCAGATGGGCAACACAGGCGGTTCCCATGGGGCTGAAGCTGTTGCATCTGTCTCTTACAGTGGTGTCCTGTGGCCACCCCGGCTCCCCACCCCACGCTCAGATCTCAGGGGACAAGTACACCGTCGGCTCCGTGGTCCGATACAGCTGCCTGGGGAAGCGGACCCTGATCGGCAACTCCACTCGCATGTGCCAGCTCGACGGGCGCTGGAGCGGCTCCCTGCCGCACTGCTCGGGTGAGGTGGGCTTCGGGAGGGAGGGGATGGCCAGTCCCATCCTCCACTGCCCCTTCTTATCCTGCGAGGAGGCAGTCTGATGTGCTTTGGCAGCTGCAGAAATACACGTGTTATAGAGGGAGATTGTGGAAGAGTGAAAATTGCTGCGTCTCAGCTATCCTGTCTCCTGCAACTTGGGTGATAAGCGCTGGCAGAGTAAACCACTCGGCTCGCAAGATGAGAAATAAATCACTGCAGCAAATGTTTGTGGTAGGAGGTGTACTGCAGCCTGCTGCTTTACAGTTTTCTCTGTGCGGAGTCTGTACAGGATGAACGTGACCTAGGCAAAATCAGGTCCTTGCATCCTGTCTTTGGCATCTGACCCTCTCTCACGCATTCTGGTAAAAGAAGCCCACGTGGCCCCTTTCTAGGGCCTGACATCTGCTGTTGTGGCACCGCAGCAGTCCCAGGTCTGCACAAGGCAAGTGGAAGCTGGTACAATGAGTTTCCACATCGTCAGTATCTCCACTGAGAGCAGTTTGGCAACAGAAGAGCATCCGCACTCCCGTGCCAGAGCAAGAAAGGTCTTGCACTGACAACATCCTGGTAATCAGAAGGGTCCCTGATGAGACGAGGCAGAGTCCCAGGGGATGCAGTGAGATGTGCTTGCCAAGCCTTCCTGACAGCAGGGTGCTGGGATCTCAGCTGCCTCCAGTGCTGAGCGACGGGCAGGATGCTGTGCAGAGCCCTCCTAGTGCCATCCCGTCACTTGTTCCTTGGAGAGCAGGGAAGCAGGTGGCTTAGGACTTCGCTGGAGCAAAGCATTTGGGACAAGTGTTAATTTTTGATTATGCCACTTAGATTTAGCAGCTCCACTTGACCAAGTTTAACCTCTGCTTTGGAAAGGAAAAAGAAATCAGGCGGAGTCATCCTGGTATTCGGAAGCTGTATCTGCAGAGTTCTTGGTCTGTAGCTTGCTCGGAAGGGTTTTCTGCTCTAGTTCGTGCCTTTTCCCCATGTGGTTTTTGCTGTCTCTCCTGTCATCTTCACGGGTGGGGTTTGGGAAACATTTAGAGTTACTCTGAGTAGTTCCTACTGACAGCTGTTGTGTGGGATTTTTCCGAATGAGTTCACGGATGCAGCTTTAGACCAGGGCTGATGGCAGACCCTCTGGTGACAGACCCTCTCTGACGGGGGGGCCAGGTGAATGCCCGGTACCTCAGATTTGCACCCAGGGGCTTGGGAAGAGGCTCCTCTGGTACACCCAGCTCTGGCAGTACACTTCCTAAAGCCTCAGCTCCGATCATCTCCTGCCAAAGCTCGTGGTGTGCGGAAGATCCCTGCGGTGTGGCAGTCTTTGCAAGATGAAACAAAGACTTTTATATAAGTCGTTACGTGAAAAGAAAATGCTGGACCTGGAGCATTCTCCCCTCTCTCTTTACAAGCGAGTACGCTCCCCGGGTGATGAATGTGCTCATTATGTGTCGTATTACACGTAACGCTGCAAAGGCTGTACCTGCAGCAGGCACAGGAGGCCCAGGAAGCAGGAACTTCATTAGTAGCTGCAGGAGTGAAATAGTCTTTCCTGGCTTGGGGGTGGATGTGTTTACCCAGATCATTAGCGGAGAGAGCCAAGAACAGGCGTACGCGGCGTGAGCCTGTGTCAGGCGGCACGGAGGTGGGCATTTCTCCAGCTTGCTCCAGAGAACCCCTGCGAGGCGGCTGCTCCGGCTGCTCCCTTCTTCCCGTCCCCCCACCTTACAGCCGGCAGCTCCACGTGTTCACAACCTGTGCGGGAGCATGTTTCCCAGCTGGATCCCAACCGCCTCTGTGCTCCAAACCCTTCCTGTTCTGCAGATACAACAGGGTGTGCTGGGGCGGCTCGGAGCACGTTGTGATTCCGGCTCATCCCCATGCCTGCTGTTGGCATCCGAGCTGCTGTCTGCGGGAGCGGCTGCAGCTGGGGGGGG
>NW_010244208.1:9568-11581 GCF_000690775.1 Eurypyga helias
TTACGTCTGTGTTCTACAGCCAGCTTAAATCCAGTGAACACCCAGAATCAGGGGACATTTCATCTGGAATTTTCCCACTCTGGTCAGAGTTCAGTCAGTCACACAACGCAGATCTGTGTGCTGGCCCTTGTGCGGTGGGGAGCGAAGGGCCAAACCCCATGGCTTGCTCACTCTGCTGATGTCCTGCTCTCTTCTTCCCAGGAGGCAGCCAGGGAGTGTGCGGAGACCCGGGGATCCCCTCCCATGGCATCGGGCTGGGAGATGACTTTGACGTAGGCAGCGTGGTCCGGTTCAGCTGCGAGCCCGGTTACATGCTCCGGGGTTCATCCGAGAGGATCTGCCAAGCCAACGGCTCCTGGAGCGGCACACAGCCGGAATGCGAAGGTACGTTTCCAACCCCACATCCTCTCCTGCATGACGCCAGACCTGCCGAGGGAGTCCTCAGAATTCCCGCAGCTCCCGTCCTCTCCGGTTTAGTTGCCAGGGCCAGTCTGGTGCTGCGCAAAGTAATGCTCTTGTTCAGCATTTCCTCCAAATAGCACCTGGATGTCAAGGAGCCTCAGTTCTCCCCTTTCCCAGGCATCCACAGGTCACATCTCGCAGGAGGATCGTTGGATGCTGGAGGATGAGCAGCACCTCGTTGCGTGCCCAGCTCTGCTCTGCTGCGCAGGGTGCACTGGGATGGGGCTGTAAAGGGTTCGAGGTCGTTCAGGTTCATGCCAGCATCTAGACCAAGGTGTAGAGTAGGAAGAGCCTTGGGGAACTGGTTCTCACTCCAGTCATCCCACAGGACTGTCGCTCACGGGCTCGCCACAAGAATCCCTGGGGTGAATATCTCTTGGTCTGCACCACACATCCAAGTAGATGCTCAGAAATGGCCCGGTTTGCGTAAGATCTGTGGTTCCAGGACCACTGTGGCTTTGTTGAGGAGATTCAGCGGAATGAGAAACCTCAGTAGCTTGGAACTGGCACGTGCAAGAGTCATTTACATTAAGCAGAAATGCAAAATGCAAATTATAATCCAGTAAGCATATTTTCATATTTGAAAACCCCAAACCCCTTATTTTTCCATTTGAAGGAATCAAGTAAGACCCTATAATCCAATCTAATAACCCCCCAGCCGGATTCTCTGAGCTGTGCTGCTCACTGCTACTGTTTTATGAAAGTGTTTAAAAATCAAGTGGGGAAAGAACAAAAGCCAAAAACGAGGCAGGATGCCAAATGCAAGGAGACCTGGGCAAGTGCTTCTCTCCAGCTGATTTGAAAGCCAAAAGCTCAGAGAGAGTTTGTAAATGAATTGGAAATTTATTCCAAATTGATGGAGCTCTTGATTGAAAAGACACTGAATCATGTTATTAATACACTCAGGTCTCAGGGTGGTTTTTTTCCTTCTCTGTTTTTTCTTTCAGTGGAAAGGCTCTGTTCATTAATCTCGGGATAAATAACCCTTCAGGTTCCAGAGGCGCTAAAATACAGATCCCTGGCAGATTTTGTTTTTCCATACTTTGTGAATAACAACAACGTTATGCCTGTAACATGGTCATTTACTGTTTGGTGCCAATATAGGAAAGCAGTTTCCAGTGACGAGCAGCGTGCTGTCTCTGTCATTTGTATTCCCAGCGCGTTGCCAGCCCTGCGAGGTGCGCTGAGAGCACTCTGAGGGTTAGATTTGATGTTCTGGAACAGGTATTTATAGGAGAGGGAGGGGAGAGATTAATTTTGGGATTGAATTCAGGGCAAATAAAGATGAGGGCTGGGTGCCCAGGCAGGTGCTTGGAAGGAACGGGCACCTCTGCTGATGTGGAAGAGCTCCAGCGTGGCAGCGGAGCCGTTCGGCACATTAGCTCTCTGACTCAGCCGCTTGTTCGCTGCTCTCGGCAACCAAAATTGAGCAAAATGAAGCCGGATGGGGCTTCACAGGTCACTGGCACTCGCCTACCCAGGGAATTCAATGCAAATTGCTCTCCAGATTAGCTGCTAAATGAGCACGGAGAGTCTCGGTCCATTCAGCAG
>NW_010244208.1:11614-25915 GCF_000690775.1 Eurypyga helias
GACACGTAAGTGTGCGGACGTGCAGAGGTGACCGTGCAAAACCTATGGCTTAAAGAGAAGGGAAGGAGAGGGGAGCTGTTGCCTCTGTTTCGGAGAGAGTGAGTAACCCCCAACTCCCACTCCCCCAGCCTGTCCCCATGGCAGAGCGGCTCCAGCCCTCGGAACATCTCCGGGGCCTCCTCTGGACTCGCTCCAACAGCTCCGTGTCCTTCTGCTGTTGGGGGCCCAGAGCTGGAGCAGAACTGCAGGGGGGTCTCCCCAGAGCGGAGCAGAGGGGCAGAATCCCCTCCCTCGCCCCCTGCCCATGCTGCTCTGGATCCAGCCCAGGATGGGGTTACAAAGCATCTGCTGGGCTGTGAAGCCAAGGGGCTGATGTTCCGCTGTCTTCCCACGGCCAGGACCCCTACAGCTCTGGTCTGCCGAGCGGGTGTGCCTGGCAGAGGGTCACCTTGATCCTGGTACCTTTTACTCACTAGAACATTGGTTTTTTTTAATAAAACCAAAGGGATAGGGAGGCAGGAAGAAGTCGAAACTGATTTTTCCAGAAGATACAATAGTTTGGAATCAAATTAATTGCAGGGACTCCGAGACTCCTGCTTAACGTAGCTCTGGTTTTGTTGTCCCCAGTAAGAGAAGCTTCCCTGGCTTTCTAAAAATCACAGATTTCAGGCCTCATTTAGCTCTAATTTCCAGCAAGTTTTTGAAGTGCAAATGAAATTTGAGATGCTCTTTTCCTTCTTTCTCCTCCTTCCTGTTCCCCCGTCTGTGTTCACCGGGGAGCGGGGCCGGGGGGGCTCACTGCTTGACCCCTGCTCAGCTCCCCCCTCCCCGTAGAAGCTGAGCGGAGTATTTGCGTTCGTAATGTTTATGGTTTCTCCAGGTGAATTAAAACCGTGTCCAAAATGCGATGGGGCTCTGGCAGCTTCGGTAGACAGAAACAGGCTATTTCAAGTGATTCACCGGGAAAACGAACCAAGTTTGTCTCCTGGCCGTTTGACTGCTGAGGAGATAGGAAGTGGCAGGGCTGAGATTCAGGTCTGCGCTGATTTTTCGGTCTCTCTCTGCAGGGTTAGGTGGGTTATGGGTTACTGCTTAAACTAAACAGCATGGAAATTGGCCACCCTGAAGCAAAGACTGAGTCTCCAGAGGCTGCCGGGGGTCTCCTTCCGGCGGGGATTGCCTGACGTGTCAGGTGTCGGGAGAGTGTTTCTGCCGGGCGGTCAGATGGCAGCAGAGCCCAGAAGGACCAAGGGTATAAAGATTGGGTCAGAGGAGGGGGAAGGTGCAAAGGACACTGTCCACATGCCGCCTCGAGCACAGATGGGCGCCGATAGCAGTCCTCATCCTGCAGCTTGCTGCTCCGTGTGGAATTGTGCCTTCTCCCGCTGCTGGCTGAAGGACAGGCCCTGAAACGAGCCCCTCGCACAGCGTTCAGGGTGGGGGTTGCTCTGCAGGGGTGACAGCACCTGCCCCTTCCCCTGCTCTAGGATTTTAAAAGTTCCGACCTTTCAGCCTTACATTCCTGGCTTCTTTCATACCCAGCCTCTACAGCTTGGAGCTGACTCACGCCACGATTAAACCATCTCCACAAGTCTTGTAGTCACAAAAGTAATATTTTTGGGTCCTCTGTGTGTGTTTAGCCACATGCATAGGTGGAGGAGATTGGGCAGGAGCTGATGTATGGGCAGGCGGTGAAATAGTAATATAGAGCTTTTTCTGAGTTAATAGAATCTGACTTTTATCCCAGCATCTCTTGAAAATGGCACTGTGTATCCGAGCGACGTTGGCTGCATGAGGAATCTGTAAGGAGAGCGCACCTCAGATGATTTCAGTGCCACGCAGAGTTTCTGTGCGCGCGGTCCGGAATGGTTATTAGTTTCTTCCTGTCAGACAGATCTGCCTCCAACAAGCTCGTATGTTAACAGGCTGTCAGCAAACCGAACAACAGGCAGAAGTCTCCTCTCCTTGCCGTGGTGGCCTGAGCTCGCCGCATCCCTGCTGGGGCCTCAGCTTGTGTTTCCCTGTGGAGAACGGCCGGGAATGCTGTGTGTGACGGGGGAAGTCCCAGGGCAGGGACGGTGTGGGTACCCAGGGATGGTCACTCTGGGTACCCACACACTGATGCTCTTGCAGAGATGGTGGCACATCGGCTAGGGAGGGGTGGGAGCAAGGAATTTCCTTGTCCAAGAGCTGGGAGCATGCGATTTAAGCCTTTCTTTGATTCCTGTAATTTTCTTTTATGTCCTGTAATTTTAGAGTAAATGAGGGCTGGATGCAATTATTGCAGGTGCTTATTTTGTCATGACAGGGCTTCCTGCACCACCATTCACTCCGATGCCCTTTTATTGCTGTGGTGCTGAGGTACTTTAGACATAAAACTTGGGCACTGACAAACCTATAATTGTATTCCCACGATACTCTCCCTCCCCTGAAAGCGTAATTGGATGTAGCAGTGCCACAGTGGGAAAGCAGCGGGCTCCCTTCCTGCTTTCATTCCTTTGAAGTCTGCAAGTTCTCGGCTTCCCGAAGGGGCTGGAGGCAAAGCTCAGGTCCAGGCTCCCAAAACCCTGGAAAATGGAGGGTTTCCAGGCTTGGCACCATCTTCTTTATTGAGCTGTAGGACCAGGTGGGAGATGGAGAGCTGGGATACAGCCTCTGCACGGAGCGGATGCAAGTTATTCCTGCAGGCAGGAGGAGGTGCCCCCCTAGGCTTGGCTGTGGGGGTGAACGGGAGGATCCCTCCAGGACAGGAGCAGGGCTGGTGCTTTGGGGACCGACTGGCTGCAGGGGCAGAGCTTTTTCGCTCCCCTGCCAGGGATGCTGCACGCAGCCTTGGGACCTGCTGCCTGATGAGGTGGAGTCCTTGCTCTGAGCTGGGTGGGAGGGAGAGCTGTTTGGGATCCTCTTGGATTGATGCAGCTGATTTTCCATGGAATAGCCTGTTCTGTCAGAGCTGATTCAGGGACTTTGAAGCTACTCTTAATTTTATTGAGAACCGTCAGTTGCAGGATGAAAGCCTTGCGTTTTGGGTTAGGGATGGGGGTGTTGTTTGTGTTTTGTTTCTGTTTTAACTTTGCCTTTTTCTTCGTAGTTATATCCTGTGGAAACCCAGGAACCCCCAGCAATGCGAGGGTTATATTTAACGACGGCTTGATTTTCTCCAGTTCCATCATCTATCAGTGCCGGGAAGGCTATTACTCCACAGGCGTGCTGAGCAGGCACTGCACGGTGAACGGGACCTGGACTGGGACCAGCCCAGAGTGCACAGGTGAGCGCTGGGATGGATTCCTGGAAGATAAGATGAACAGTGCTGCCAGACCCTGGGGATGGGTTGTCAGGGCCTGTTGGATGCCCGCTGGGGATGTGCGCACACACGTGTGCCGTGCCGGGAAACTCGGCTAAGCTGTCTGGTGGCAGCAGCAGTCTCTCAGCCTGCAGTCTCTGCGAGGATCTAATGGAAAACTCTTGCTTTGGGTTTGTTTTTTTCTGGTTGGATGAAGGGAGCTCGGTAATAACTTTCATGAGTAGATGTCAGCTGACCCAGAGGGGCTCCACTTCCGAACTGGAGTGCTCCTGCCGCTGTGCCGGCACCGGGACGTGCATGGGCAGAGCCCCTGCTCAGGAGCCCGCGGGGAACGTGCTGCGTTTCCTCATGGTTCCCACTCGCAGGTACCTGCAGCGGGAGTGTGGATGATGGCAGACGTGGTCTGACATAAGAGATAGTCACTAGGGTAAAGAGAAGAGGGGGTGCCGTGGGCAAAGTGTCTTCCAGCTAGCCCAGAGCTGACCCAGGTTTTCTTTAATGTTTAATGTGTGTTAATCTTCTTGTGAGGTCTTAATGTGCCATTAACATCACTGCTCGTTCCGCTGAGCAGAAGGGAATTTGCTCCGCGTGCTGCAGCCCAGCCTGCTCCGTAGCTGGCACCGCTCGCCAGATCCTCGGTGCTGCTAACGCTCCCCTCTCCGCCATCAGTGGGCTACATCCTGCATTGCAAAATGCTGGGGGCCGTCAGGTTTCCGGTGATGGCAGCTCCAGAAGTGTGGGACAAGGGACAGGCAGCCAGAAATGCCTCTGACTTTTATTCCTTTGGCAGTGATCAACTGTGGTGACCCCGGGGTGCCAGCCAACGGCATTAGGCTGGGCAGTGATTTCACCTACAACAGAACGGTGGTGTTCCAGTGCACGCCGGGGTACATGATGGAGTCGGACAGGGCGTCTTCCCTAACCTGCACGAAAGACCGAACCTGGAACGGCACCAAACCTGCCTGCAAGGGTAAGACTGGTTGCTGTAAATTGTCAGAGGATGCAAGTTTTACAGACCACAAGCTTTTTGTAACTTGTGACCAGGGGACAGGCAGCTGCTGCTGCGTGGGGCCTGGAGCCCCCCTGGGGGTTTCTCGTTCCCTGTCATTCAATCTGTCCCCTGTGTTCACGGCACTTAACGCAATTTTATCAACATTGCATGAACACCTTGCTGTCGTTAGGCCTGTCAGTCACCACAATATGCCTGGGAGGGAGGCAATTGCTATTTTCCCCGTAGTACAGAAGGAAGAGTGAAGCACAGGGAGTTAAGTGACTTCACAAAAAACCCAGATCAGACTCGAATGAAATACTGTGTTTTGCAAGCACACGCTTTCTGGCACCATCTAGAAGTCTGAAAAATGTTTCTTCCAACTCCTTTCATTATTTCTCAGTTCTGAGATTGCCTCTGTAGTTCAGAGATAGGAAAGGGAAATAATGGAACAGTTGCAGGACAGGCTGGATCTCTTCTGCGAGTGTTTTACTCACCCACCCCGTGTAGATAAGGCTTGTAGCAGCATCTCTGTACTCCTGTAGCAATCTGGAAAATTCAACTGTCATGATGCTGATCTAAATGCAGACCACATAGAAACTTCCAAATATACTCCAGTTCCTTCAGAGGCTGTAAAGAGCAATTCTTACCCTTCTCTCACATTCTCTGCACTGAGCTAATGCTGCAGGAATAATACAGAACGTGGCCAGAGTCTCTTCTGGAGACTGGGCTGATTTGCATGAGCTGAGCATCTTTCCCCTGAGCTGAAAAGCAAAGCACTGCAAAAATGTCATATTAAAACACCCTAGAGTAGATGAAATACAGACTGGGGGTTGATTCAGCTGCTAATCTGAAACTCAGCCAGGTTGTCCAAAACACATGAATCTTTCAGGGAATCCGAGATGAGTTTTCACACTCAGTCGGGCTGGATTCTTACCTTCAGCTGGGAGTGAACACCAGCTCAGACATCTGACTTGGAGATTTGGTTAACTCCAAACTTCAAAGTAAAATCCTGGGGTTTCCAACTGCGTGCACAGCTGGAAAAGTTTGTAGAGCCCCCTGCTAGGCAAGTCCCAGGAGGTGCTCTTTGAGAGCAGAATGCAACTTTGATCCTACATGAATTTGCTTGTTAATGGGAATAACTGCACCGAGAAGTCAAGAGAACTGAGCCCGCGTTTGTTTTCCCTTCAGCTATCGTCTGTAAATCCCCACAAGCCATCCCCAACGGGAAAGTCGTAGGCTCAGACTTCAGCTGGGGCTCCAGCGTGAGCTACGCCTGCTTGGAGGGGTATCAGCTCTCCCTGCCCGCCGTGCTGACCTGCGAGGGGAACGGGACTTGGAGCGGGGAAATTCCCCAGTGCTTCCGTGAGTAGGCAGCTGCCCGCACGTCCGCGCGTGAATTGGGAGACTTCTGTGCTTAAAAACCAGTTGTTTGATGCTCTGTCTCCATGTAGCTGATTTTAGTGTCAGTGCCTTGCCTGGCGATATCCTAGAGGGTACAGGTTGACCATTCTCAGTACGAGGGTAGTTAAATATCTGATTGCTGTGCTTCCTACCCCTAAGCCCCAGGGACGTCTTGCAGTAACTAAATTCCCTTCCAGTCACAGAGTCACAGAGTGGAAGGGGTTGGAAGGGACCTCCAGAGCTCATCTAGTCCAGTCCCCCTGCCAGAGCAGGATCACCTAGAGTAGATCTCTCAGTCTCTTAAGGTCCCTCCCAACCTCAACCGTTCTGTGATTCTAAGTCAGTGGGAGCTTTGCATGTCAGGAGAAAAGTGTGATGATGCTTGGAGTGCCTGTAACCAAAGTCTGAATGTTCTCCCCGTATCCGACAGCAGCCACATTGGTTTGGCCCCTCTGTAATGAGGCGGCAGTAGTGGCCACGGGGGTGCAGTTTGCCTCTTGTAACGGAGATGTCTGGTCATGTTTGCAACGAATCTGACGACTTGCCATGTTCCTGTCCACCAGGCACCATGAAAATGGGCCGTTGGTCCGTGTGTGTCCCCAGTGATGGAGCCTTCTGCAGTCAGGGCTCTTGAAACTGCCAGAGGCCGTGGGAGAGCAAACCTTTGGTGAAGGGCGCTGTGTTGTTGCAGCAGAGGTTAGGAATGTTTTGTGAAGGCAGAGCTTTGGCTGGGGGGAGACCTGTGTGCTTGATACAATAGCTAATGCAAAAAAATTAGTTAAATGTCTCATAATGATAAAGGCAGACTGGAGTTTCTTTGCTTGGCTGAATGGTTGGCAGCTGCACAATAGCCATTTTCGTATTAAATCGTACAAAGGCCTCGCTGTGTTCCTTGCACCTTTCCCTGGATCTTGTATAATTAGTGGGCTTTCTGTGTGACATGGAACCGTATAGCAATTTGACATCATGCAATTAGAGCTACATTTTAAAGCTAAGCATGCTGTTACGGGGGAAAAAAATAGGAAAAAAAGAAAGAAAAGATGGGGGAGAAGGTGGAAGTTAATTAACAGCAGTTGACAAAAAGAGGGAATTACAAGGGAAGCAGCCAGCAACGCCTTCTGCCGCTACTAATTCCCTAGTCAATCACGGAGTTTGATGGCAGGGAGTGGTAAGGTTTGGGCCGTCAACAGACTCAACAGACCCATCTTCAGCTTCGTAAGACGGCTTGCTCTTGAGGAGGCTCATCGCAATCCGCTTCTCTCTGCAGCCGTGTTCTGCGGAGATCCAGGCATACCTGCTCAAGGCAGGAGGGAGGACAGAGGCTTCACGTAAAAAAAAATCTCCCGCCCTCCTGCTTGCCTCCGCTCGTGCTGGGGGGATCAGCCCGGCGGTTCTGCCAGTCCGACGGGACGTGGAGCGGGACCCAGCCCAGCTGCATAGGTAAGGGGAGACTCCTCTGTCTTGCATCTACAAGCGAACAGCTTTGAGTGGTCACCTTGCTTTTCCATCTGTAAGAACATTGGCTTTCTTTCCTGGGTTTGCAGAAATTAGCCCGTTGTTTCCCTAAAAATTAGTGTTTTCCTTTCATATAGGGATGGCGCTTTTGGTTTGTGACTATTGGTTGATGGTAACCAGCCCCTCTCTTGGGGTTTGCTGCTTAGATTCAGAGCCTGTCCCCATCATTCCTGCCCCTGACGGTGACCAGTACATACGGGTTAACATCTGCGAGCGGGGCTGTATGTTTTGAGAGCTGCGTGAGAGCGCACGGAGGGGTTCCCAAAGGGTGGTGCTGCCCACGTTACCTCTGGGACTGGGGACAGCAGCCGCGCAGCGCTGCGCCTGCACCCGTGCCCCGCCAACGCTGATACAGCCCTGCCAACACCAGGTCCCTGTTCCCTGTACACTGCTTCCAGGCTTCCTCAGGGACCTCCAACCCGGCACGCTGCTCCGTGGAGATGCGCGGTTTCGTTATCGGCGGCGGGACTGGAAGCGCGGTTTGCCTGCAGAGAGCGGCCGCGGGTTGCTGTGGAGCGGAGCTCTTCTGCTCACAGGCACTGCAGCAAACCCCACTTCTGCCTAAAGGGCCTGCGTGAGAGCTCTTATGTTCTCTGCTGCCTCTGAATTAGATCCAGAATGGCGGAATCACAGCTCCAAGAAGTATGAAAGTGCAGAGATCAAAATCCTACAAATCGCTTTGCATAGCTGCGGTGTTAGGATTCAGGCTAAAATTTCCACATGTTCTTCAGGTGCCCATTTTCTAGGGCTTCCAGAGCCCTGTGAAACCCCTGGGAGGTGTATAATCATAGTTAGTCGCAGCATTCTTCGCCTGTCTCAAACTCTGGCTACGTTCTTGAACTCGGGGGCTCCTGTGGTGATAAACTGCACGGGCCGTGTGCTGTTACCTTAACTGTCTGCCTGCACACCACCATCATCACCTTATGTGGGCAGCTGGGGCAGAAACAGATCTCAGGCTGTTCTCCCCGGTTTCCAGTCGTTCTGGCTACGTCTCAAACGCATCACCCCTGACAGGCCTGTAAAAATACTCGTGGCCTGAACCTCCAAGTTTCCTATTGATTTCACCAGCAGCCTTCTTATGTGCAGAGAGTTGAGAGCACCTGCCTACTGCTGCAAATATTGGCTTTAAATGCTTCATCTCTCTCTTGCAAATCCTTGTCCGGGCTCCTGTCGTGCGTATGTGGCACCCAGCTCCGGCACTGCCCGTGACTGTCCCCGGCAGATTCCGCCGTTCCTCCCGCTGACGAGATGTACTTACAACTTGTCTCCCCAAAACAAACCATGAGAAGGCAGAAGACTTGGGGTGTCTACAAAACCCTGACCCAAAATGTCCGTTTCTGACACAGGCAGCTGAACCCCAAGTGTTGTATTTATTCGTATCTCGCCCATTTTTGAAGTGTGTTGGATTGCCAGCGCCGCAGACCCCACCAGTGGCAGCCCAGAGACCGAGGCTCTGCCCTCCACCCTCTGCCATCCATTACCTGCTGCCTCATCCAGCAATGGGGCTCTTCATTTATTTATTTTAGACACTGTGATTTATCTGGGGGCTTCCATGGAAACGGCACCAGTGATAAATGACCAAAGCTCGGCACGACAGAATGAGGGAAAATTAAATTAGCTTGTGCGCCGCAGCCCCAAATCGGCCACGTTGTGTATCCCTTGTTTAGTTACTCACTGCGGATCCGAGGACCTGGGAAGGACACCAGTACGTGTCTGATAGACCCATCAGTCAGATCATGAGGAATATAGGCGTAAAAATACCCCCCTGTGCAGTGAGGTACGGAAGTTGTGCTCTGGGCTATCGTGACAGGCCACTTCTGTTCCACCGTGGTGACTTTGCTTAGTTTATTTCTTGTCTTCCACAATGCTGTTAATTGGAGTGTTTTGTGTGAGTGTAGAGGGATTGATTTGCCGTGGGGCCTATGGTCCTTGTCGTAGCGATGTTGAGCAGGTTGAAGAAGGAAGGCTGGGAATGCGGAGCAGACCGTCACCCGGTTGCACGGAGATCCTGTGGTGCTCCAGCTCCCTGCTAACGTAGCTACCCCTGGCCAGGTACCGGAGCATCCCTGTGCCAGCACTGCAGCTTAGCTCAACCCTGTGATCCCGAGGATCCAGGAACCTGTTGCTGCTGAGCTGCCTTTCATCCCAAACTTGCTTGGTTTGGGATGCTGATAAAGCGATGCATCTCTGCCTTAATTCTATTGATTCCCTGCTACAGTCGAAGTGCTGGGGGAAAAAAAGGAAGTGATGGATGCTGGAAGAGTAGCAGCGCATGTTGCTGCTGAATTGTGTGTATTCACTGTCTGATTGAGACCAGACGAGGCATAAAGTTACGTATCTGAGATGCATTAACATTTCCAGCCCCCGTCTCTCACTGGGGAATAGCGAGGTTCCAAGGGGAGCATGCTGAGCCCAGGACGGGAGAGGACAGGGTCACCGCAGCCTGCGGTGCAGGGGGTGGCCGTGGAAGCGGAGGGCACAGCAGTGGTGATCCGGGGGCTTCGTGCATCAGGTGTGGAATAGGGAAAGGGAAGAGAGTTGTCCCTGCCACGAGACTCATGTTCTTCGTTTCCTCCTGGGTGGCAGAGTGCCTCTGGTTAGTTTGCGTTCCAACAGCCAGGGATTTAAGAAACAAGAAGATCCGTGTATTTTTCCATGTTGCTGCGTGTTCCTTCTGTAGCAGAGTATTTCTGCCTTGTTGCAAAGGCACAGCAAGGTCTTCCCGCGCGGGGGAAGGCAGCGCTCCGGCGCGGCTCCTTTAAAACGCTGCCTCTCTTCTTTGCCTCTAAGACCCCAGCCTCACGACGTGCGCGGACCCCGGCGTGCCTCTCTTCGGGATGCAGAACAACTCCCAAGGCTTCCAGGTACCGCCACGGCGCGGGGTCCCCTCGGCTGCGCCCCGGCTACTCGCCGTGGTTAGTCCGTGTCTGAGCCTGTACGTGGATTAATCTGTCTTCCCATGAGCAGGCCATCCCGGCGTGCTCCGATAGACCTCAGAGTGTATCTGCACAGGATTAACTAGCGATGCGTTATTTATTATATTAATTACAGTGCTAATTAATAGTTATTAGTGTAATTAGTATTTACACTGGAGACATAATTTCCATTCATTTTCAGACCAGATTTGGTAGGTGGTTTGCCTATTCCCAGCTCCCATACAGTGGAAAGGAGAGGAAAAATGCAAAGTGATTCCCTGGGGTGCTCCATCTCCAGTCTCCACTGCCCGTCCCTGCAGATGCCCGTTCCCTGCTGTGACAGAGCCAGGCACGGGGCCGGGATAGTTGATTCCATGTGGCTACTGCTGCCAGAGTAGATCTTTCTGTTTTGCTGCTAATTAGTTATCTTAATCCTGGCTTTTAATGAATTAATTCTAGTCTTTAATTAATATCAAGACACCATGAGTCTGACTGTGGTAAAGATTGCCAGCCTGCGAGCTGCACAGCGCCGTGGAGCCAGCTCAGGTGTCCCGGGAAGCGGTGCCTTTGGATGCGGTACCCAGGGGACAGCAGCAGCCAGCTGAGAGTCTGGGAGCCACTGTGTCACAAAAACCAGCCTCAGGGTCGGCGAGGAGGTGGCCCTCACGGCTCAGCCTTGCTAGGGAGGGTGGGAAAGGGACTCAAAACCCTGCTTTGGCAGTTTTATTCCAGCTTATTCTGGTTTTAAAGCAAATGCAGTTGGAATAATGGGGCTGGCGGCTGAACAGCATCATCCTGCCAACCTCTCTGAAGCAGGGAGTGAGCTCCGTTACACGGGAATGGGTTGGTTGAAATAAGAATGATTGAAACCAAATGTGAAAAAGTGGGTTGTCTGCAAAAAGTAAACATACCTCAGAAATGGTGAAAAGTCAGTTTTTGTGTTTTGTGATCCTCTTTGCTTTCCACGGCACTGGAGGGGTCAGCAGTTTCTCTCCCGTCGTTACAGGTGGGAAGCATCATCTTCTTTAAGTGCCAGAAGGGATACCTGCTGCAGGGCTCCACGACCAGGACCTGCCTCCCCAACCTGACGTGGAGCGGCGTGCAGCCCGACTGCGTCCGTAAGTCTCCGGAGAGGTTTGGTTGAGGGAAACCGGTGCCTTTAACCGTGCTGTTGCTTTGGTTTGTTCCTGTGCTTCACCGTGCAAACCACTGGCTCTGAAGAGCTAGGAATTTGAGGGGAGAGTTCTGGGAAGACATATTCCTGAAGAAAAGGGAGATCACACAATCATCTCTCCTGACATGACCGCGCCAGCAGCCACTTCTCATTGCAGATGAGATTTCTTTAACTTCTCCCTTCCTCAGAGACATAGTTTCAGTGAGACTTTTTGTGCTTCTGGAATGGCATTTGATGGCGAGACGTGAGCTCGTGCTCCAGGGACCAGGGTTAACATTTAGCCAGAAGGGCTCTCCAGCCGGGCAGTGCTTCTCCTCTTAAATAACATCTTGCTCTTTCCTTTAAGCTGTCCATCATCTTTTCCCTGCTACACCAGAAGGAGTTTAATTTAATGTATTTAAGTGGTAATATCCATCACGGCCTCTGTCTCCTAAGTACTAAAAAGCTTTTTCCTCTCCCCTGTGAGGTGCTTTATTGGGGAGATACTTTTCTGCTAACAAACCCTGTAGGTTCCCGATCTGCCAGCAGCCCAGCCGGGGCACACGACGTTGAAAACTCTTGCACGTAGCATCAGGGAGAAGGGGGGTGGTTGCTCTGGGAGGAGCTGCCCTTCCCCACTGCTCACCTGGGTGGTGGGAGCACGTCACACAATTCTCAGCTTTCTCTCTGCTGCCTGGGTGGACCACCGGGATGCAGAGGCAGCTCTGCGGGGGTTTTGCTCCTGGTGCTGGGTGTGTTGAAACAGAAGATGCTTTTGGCTCCCCCTTGCCAGCAAGAACGATGGAGTTCTTGCCTGTAGGTCTTGTGTGAAGCCCTCTTGGTCCACAGAGTTGGATGTGGTTGCTGCTAATGAGGGCGAAACGACTGCCTCCACGCTGGGCTGCGGGCGTGCAGCCAGGGCTCCCAGACTGCGGGAGTTCAGGTTCCTCTTTCAGCTCTCGGGGTTTTGTATTTCATCTTCCCTAAAACAAGGATGAAGATAATACCTCGTGAAGGCCTGGCGAGGTTTTGTTTTCATTCACGAGCAGTTTGAGAGCTACAGAAAGGGCGAATGGACAGCGTGGGTGAGAGGGAGCTTCCCGGCGCGGCGATTTATGCGTTTGGTGTCGTAGCTTCTCAAGGAAAGTGGTGACAAGTTTACGACAGGACCTCGTACAGCAGGGCACACGCTGGCTGTGGTGGCAAGGAGTTGGACAAGCTCAGCTTCGATTTCTGTGGGCCACATCCTGAAAGTTATTGAGCAATTATAGGGATTTATGACTCCTGCACACTTCTGAGGACTTAGTGTGTGATCCTATGGACAAGTAGGTGCAAATTGGTAGTAGGACACGAGTGCTATGAAGAGAGGTTTTACAAAACCAGATCTATAACATGCTCGCTGGAATCGCTGGCTTGATGTCCTATAAAAGTAGGTTTTGGTCTGGAGATAGAGCTGGGACACAGTTCTGGGGTCGGAGTTCAAAGGAAGGAGGAAGGTATCTTTAGCATAATGTGGTTTTGACTTTTTATCTCTTAAAAGGAGGGGCATGAGGGAGCCTGATTTTCAGTTCAGGGAAGCTGGAACCAAGTGAAGGGTCCCCTGAGAGCTTTCCTAGAAAGCTCAATGTAGCCAGCAAAGCGGTCTCATGAATTCATCCAGCTGGGAAAAATCCAGTCAGGGCATTGTCCCACTTAGTGAGCAAAGGAAGCTTTTGCTGGAAAAACCTCTTTTAAGAGAGTTCTGTCCCTGCTGACATCATGGTGTCACACTTCTGCCTTTGTGTATGACTGGATGGTGTCTCTCCTCTCTTTTCCTTGTGCTTGTCAGCTCACCACTGCAAGCAGCCGGAGACCCCCTCCCACGCCAATGTGGGTGCTCTGGATTTGCCGTCTCTGGGCTACACCTTGATCTACTCCTGTCAGAGCGGGTACTATCTCACCGGGGGATCTGAGCATCGAACCTGCAAAGCAGACGGCAGCTGGACAGGAAAACCACCCATCTGCCTCGGTAAAATCTCTGGGAAGCAAATCCCTGGTTTTGCAGTTGCCTGTACCTCTGCAGGGAGGAGAATTGCAGCCCAAGAGAAAACTGCTCATCTTTGCACCTACACGGGTGTGTTTGCATGGCTGGGCCGGCTGTAGAGGCCACAGTTCATGGTCCTGTCCACTTCCCAAGGAGAGGCAGCTAGGGAATTTCTTGCCTGATGGTTTGGATCTAGCAGCATCTGCACAAAACAGAGATTGTTCTTCACCACACCAACTTTATACCTGCCTCAGAGTCTTAGGTCAAGAACATGTAGTGGTCTAAACTTGAAATCAGGGAGAAATTCTTCCTGCAGAGGGTGGGGAGCACTGGGACAGGTTGCCCAGAGAAGCTGTGGATGCCCCATCCCTGGGAGTGTCCAAGGCCAGGCTGGATGAGGCTTGGAGCAACCTGGACTATGGAAGGTGTCCCTGCCCATGGCAGGGGGTGGCACTGGGTGGGCTTTAAGGTCCCTCCCATCCCAAACCATGGTGTAATTCCAGGAAATAGAGTTGTGTGGCTCTCGGGCAATGTGGTGTCTGGACACTGCTTTGGGGCGGATGGCAGGGGAGGACAGTGAAAATGAAACCTTCGTGCTGTTTCAAGTGGGCTGGAAGGAACCTGTCCAAAGCCCTTGTACCCAGGGACGCGCAGCCACGTTCGGTGCGTGAGCCCGGCCAAAGGCTGGCCTGTACCAGCACAGTACAAGTGGCTCGACAGCTGCGGACACGCAGTATTCACCAGCTGTGGTTTGCCCCTCTCTTCCAGCCGACGTCCGCCCCAGCGGAAGGCCGGTCGGCACCGCACGGGACCCTCCGCTCGCCAAGGTGTCAGGTACCGTAGCAGGACTCGCTCCTCTGTGGGATGCATTAGTGCTAAAACTGGACCTTACCTGGTCCAGCCCCTCCCCAGGGCAGCCAGAAACCCGTCTGTTCCTTGTGGGCCTTGAAACCGTTGGGCTGGCGAAAGCAGCCTGCGTGCTCCGTCCTGGTCATTCCT
>NW_010244208.1:25953-31653 GCF_000690775.1 Eurypyga helias
AGTCGGGCACCAGCATCCACTGCCCTCCCCAGGGCTCTGTGGAGACTCCAAACCCTCTAGGACGTTTTACATTAGAGGGTTTTTTTAAACAAATGGGGTTTATTAGCTTTTCCTAAGAAATTACTTCAGGACTTGGTTTGGTTTTAAAACTTTAGTGGCATTTTTTTGTCAAAACAACAAGATTACAAGTCATCAGTTTGCTTGTTTGCCTCTCTTTGGCTCTGTAGTCGGTGATGACAACAGAGAAAGTGGGTGGGATTTGAGGTCTTTAAATATGTATTTGTGAATTCAGAGAAAGAAATTTGCTCTATATTGGTTTCTGAAAAATAGAAATAAACGGTAATGCTCTTGGTTTTCTGCATCCCCAATTGCTGTGGTTTCTAGTGCCTGCTGACGTGTTTGCAAGGAATTCCCTTTGGAAAGGCTCTTATGAATACATGGGGAAAAAGCAGCCTGCGATGCTGTCTGTCACGAGCTTCGACCCTGCCACCAGTAAAGTCAACGCCACTTTGATAGACCACAGCGGCGTGGAGCTCCAGGTGTCCGGTAAGGGAGCAGCTTTGCGCTGGGCTGACGGACTCGTAGTTTACAACAGGCAAGATCAAATGACGTGAGTGCTCCTTGGCGCTGCCCTCCCCGTGAGCACCAGGTAGTTACTGGTCGAGCAACGGTGGAGTCCGTTCCCATGTGCCAAGTGACTTCAGTGTCCTGGGGGGTGGTTGTGTGGTTGCGGTGCGTCTCCTGGCGCATCCCGCAGGGAGGGTTGGTGGGAGGAGTTGTCTGCACTGAGATGATGTGGTGATTACTCTCTCAGGTAGAGAGTTAATTACTTCACACTCAAATAGGGTCATTGTGATCTCATGATTAAAAGCCACTTACTTCCCAGGCATTTACAAGAAAGAAGATGTGCACCTCCTTCTCCAGGTTTATCAGATAACGGGGCCGGTGGAGATCTTTGTCAACAAGTTCAAAAACGACAAATGGGCTCTGGATGGACACGTAAGTGCAGCAGCACCTCACACAGCGTCCAGCCACACACGTCCCGTTGCTATCACAACCCCGGCTTTTCCCGGGCTGAAGCTGAGGGAATAACTCCCTTAGCCGGTGGCACGATGAGGCTACTGTCCTCCGGTGACCCGCGTGCTTGAAGGGGACATAGGGCATTCTTCCAGCACGTGAGAGAACCTGATGTGACAGTTGGCTCTTCCGTGCTCCCTTGCAGCTGTATGGGGCTCTTCTTAATTGCCCTGTGGTTTTCAATCTGTAGGTCCTCTAGGTAGCACTGAAGGAGAAACCAACATGATCAATTCCATTTTAACGTTTTCTGTCTGTTAAACATGGAGCTGGAAGAGCCCATCTTCCCTTCTCACCCCAGTTTCTGTGTCTGGTGACTTCCCACGCCCAGAAGAAATCCACTGGAGCTTAGAAGAAACGTGCATCTGGTTGCCCCGTGGCCAGTTGTAGCCCAGAGCCTTTGCTATCCCTGTTGAATCAGCAACGTGTTCTGTGGTTTATTGCAAACAAGATTACGGTTTTTCCTTCCTCTGAGATGTGAGAGTCTTTACAAGTTGTTGGGCAGTCAGACTTTGTAAAAAATGCCACTGGCATTTTTTCTGGGGAGTTGAGTCAAATTAATGCTGTGCATGAACTTGCAAGAGACTAAGAAGGCAGGTGCTAAAATCCCAGGGAAGTGTTGGACAAATCTGGGGTCTGGTGTCGTTGCAGGTCTCATCGGAGTCTTCCAGCGGCACGTTTGTGTACCAGGGCTTTGTGCGTGGCAAAGGCTTCGGGCAGTTTGGCCTTCAGAGACTTGGTAAAGTTCCCCTAATGACTGCTTTTTCCCTTGATTGCTAAAAGCCAGGCTTGGGGGCTCGTGGGGATTTTCAAACAGGAAACACTTCTCCTGCTGTCCCTGGCTTTAAGGTTCAACGCTCCCAGACCAGATCTCTGTAGCTGCCTTGGAACCATCAGGTTTAACCTGGCCCTTTCCAGCTCCCCTGGAGCATCATTTATAAGAGCTGGCAAAGCCCAGACTGCCCATGGGGGTAGAGAAGTGGGGAGGGGAGTCCCCACAGCCTGGCAGCACCTCCGCCCTGCACGTTGCTCCTTCCTCACCTCCTGTTCCTCCCTGGACGATGGATGCAGCTGCTCTGCCCTGGCTTGTGTTTAAATACCGAATACACTGAGCACTGGGTGTGCTGGCACGGGTGGCTAAACCATCCTCAGGCGGGATGGGGGGTCATGGGGATTTTCAAACAGGAAACAGCACCCAGACGCTCCTTTTCTCCACATTGCCAGGTGTCTGACCTAAAAGCCCCCGTCCCGTTGCTACCAGCAGAAGTGTCTCCATCTCACTTCCAGAACTCACAGAGGCACTCGGGAGCTTACACAACCCAAGGCCTAAGCTCCCAAGTATCTCTTAAAATGGGGCTTCAGCTTTTCAACGTCTTAGGATTTTTTGGAATGTGCCCCTGGAGTCTTGTCACCTTTATGGAGAATTAGATGCTTTTAAAGCCTAGCTTGAAGCATCCAAGTTTCGAGCATTTTGACAAGATAAACCTATTTACGTCTCTCTTTAATTGCACTGCTAAATAAGTGATGATGTCTAAGCTGGGCTAGATCTCCAAACCATTCTTCCTGCAGCTCAGGAGCTTTTGATTACCTTTTACAGCAGCGCTTCTAATCGTCTTCTGTTGTTGTTGAAGTAACCTGTGCCTGGAGCAGGGCCCGCTTCCCCCAGCGGCGTTGTGAAAGGTGTTTACTTCTGCTGTGTTTCAGACATCAGCATGATGGAAAATGATCCCGAATCCATAGGACACCATTTTGCATCCAACAGCAGTTCTGTGGCAGCTGCCATTCTTGTGCCTTTCATAGCCCTGATTATTGCAGGGTTTGTGCTTTATCTCTACAAACACAGGTAGGTTTTGGGGAACGGTGCCAGGAGGTGAAACAAAACCAGGGGGCTGACAGGAATGTGTGAGAGCTTGCCTTAAAAGCGTTCTCCCTAGGCCTGGCTTCTCGTTTAATTCAGCAGGTGAAAAAATAACAGAGCAGGCATGCGTGGAGGGGAGAGGGTGTCAGAGAAGAGAGCGTTCGAGGGCTTGTAGGACCACTAATGAGATTTGTGGCAACATTAAGTTGGATAAGGGAAAGTAAATTTCATACTTGGGCCTCCAAGCTGGCTTTGTGTACGTTTAAGTTGGTTATTTCTCCTCAGTGCAATGCTGGGGAAATGTTGCTGCAGAAACGTGGGGATAGCAAAGCCCGGGGAGCTGCCTGTGCTACCCACTTTTCTGTAGATCCCATCTGCTTTGTCCCTGGGTGTTTACTCTCTTCAGAAGCAGCTTTTTCCTTTGCACTGGCTGTGTCGGGGCTGTTGAGCCGGAGCAGCCGTGATGTCTCCGGCTTCTCTCTGCCGTCCTGCAGGAGAAGACCCAAAGTCCCATTCAATGGCTACGCGGGCCACGAAAACACCAACGTCCGAGCAACGTTTGAAAATCCTATGTACGACCGCAACCTGCAGCCCACGGACATCATGGCCAACGAGACGGAGTTCACAGTCAGCACGGTGTGCACGGCTGTATAGCACTCGCTCCTCTGCGGTGAGTGGGGCGGCGGGGCAGCGCCCCCGCTCTCCTCTTCGTCCCTTTTTAAGTGCCGTATGGAAGCCGTGGCTCAGAGGAGCTCCCAGAGCGGGTCACATCGCCCAGGAGATCCTCTCTACCCAGGGCAGCATCCCCGTCTCTGGGCCTCGGGTGCTCGCTGCCCGTTGGGGCAGGGCCTCTGGGGAGCGGTGGCACACCAAATCCCAGGAGCCCTGTGGTGGGGACAGTCACCAGGAGGGGTAACGGGTACAAATTGAAAACAGGGAGGTTTAGATTAGATATCAGGAAGGAATTCTTCCCGCAGAGGATGGGGAGGCACTGGAACAGGTTGCCCAGAGAAGCTGTGGATGCCCCATCCCTGGAAGTGTCCAAGGCCAGGCTGGATGAGGCTTGGAGCAACCTGGTCTAGTGGAAGGTGTCCCTGCCCATGGCAGGGGAGTTGGAACTAGATCGGCTTTAAGGTCCCTTCCAACCCAAACCAGTCTGTGATTCTATGACTGCAGACGGGGTGTTTCACACAGTGATCAGCGGAGGGTAGAGCAAGGGCTTTAAGGGTTTTGCTGCCCAGGCACGGAGGGATAACGTAGTGTTACAAACACAGGTACCCTGCAGACTTCAGGAGCACTTCTAGGCTGAGATGTTCTTCATTGGAGATAACGAAGCTGTTGCAGGCTTTCCCAGCATTTTATGTGTAATAACAAACTGTTCCCTTCTCTCTTGCCCTTTCCCATTGTCCCAGATTCCTCCAGGGTCGGTGTCTAGTGGATGATTGTGTTTCACCTCACTAGTCTTCATCCATCCCTTCCCCATCTCCCTCCTCCCAACCTTGTTGAGGCTGTGGAGAAGCTGCTGCACCTCGTTGGACTTTGTGTTAACTCCTGAGAGACTGCTGGGTCGTCCTCTGCCCTCTCCCACCCCCTCCGTCCCGCCGTGGATAACGAAGCCAAGCCAAGGTTTGCCCCGGCACAGCTCCCTCCCTCCCACCGTGCCGGTCCAGACCCCGGGAAGTGGAGGACCTGGGAGGTGAGGTGATGGAAAGGCTGTTACAACCAGGTTACGTGTTCCTGGAGGGAGCGGTGGGGTATGTGATGTGGGGTCCCGCCAACTGCCCCCCACTTTTGGGTGAAGCGTGGGCAGCCAAGAGGCAAAAGCAGGTTGCGCAGGGTGCTGACTGGGGTTAATGCCCCATCCCAGTATGGGACAGGAGGAGTGCGTGCTGCGCCTTTATTTGGGTTTCGGGACATTTCTTTGTTGTTTTTTTCTAACCCAGGGCTTTTGCAGGGGAAGATTTTCCAAATGGGACCTTTTCAGTGAGAAAAGCAAATCTCGGTGAGCTTTTCTCCTCTTCCCCATGCTTGGTTTTCCTTCGGGCATTCTCGCTGGGTTCCTTCTGCCCCGTGTTCCTTTCGGGCAGCTCTCGGGGCCAGTGGGGAGATGTCCCCCCATCTCTGGCCCACTCCCAGCAGCTGATAATTTTAGCTGTAACCGAACACCCTAACCAGGAAATTGCTGACAGACAGGACGGGACAAAAACCTCTTTAAAAAGAGCTCTAACAAATACGTTTTCCCCCCTGTAGCATTCAAAAGCCTTTGCCCTTTCCGTATTGATCCTCCAAATGGCAATGCAATAAGAGTTTTAATTTCTATCCAAAGCCGTTCCCTTTATTTCCCAGGGGCAGCAAGCTTGCCCTGGCTTTCATGAGAGCAGACAAGGCGGCTTGACATTTTTCCTGCCTTCTACGAGAACGATGCTTGCGCGATGACACTCTCCCCCTCTAACGAAGCGCGGAGCAGCTCTTGTTGATTCGGGGTTTTAGGCTGTTTGGCGTGAGTCACCCTTCTTAGGCCGGGCTGGAGCCGAGGAGCGCAGCCGTGCCGTTCGAGGGTCCGGTGAGATCCCGCTGGCGAAGCGCGCGGTCCGTCAGCTGCTTCTTAGGGAAGACTCGGAGGGAAAACCGAGTTAAAACACGTGGGGTGGTGTTTACATCCGTGTTTGTGTTCAGGCTCCGGCTTTCCCCTGCCTAACGTCAGCTGAGGTTTTATCTAATGAAAACCACAGGGTAGGGTTATTTTTTTTCCTGTTCATTCTTTTACT
>NW_010244209.1:0-47028 GCF_000690775.1 Eurypyga helias
CCGGAGTTAAACCACGACAACCTCTAAATTGGCTTGTCTCACCTCGTGTGGCCTTCGTCAGGGGATGCTGCTGTGAAGGACAGTAGACACAACCGGTGCTGATGGTCCATCTGCTGGTGCTTGTAGAGCTCAGGATCTCTTCTGGTGTTAGAGTGCCAGAAAACTTACCACGTCTGAGAGGCTGTGTCTGGGGGGTCACCCCGCTCCCCCTGTCTGCGTGGCAGCACAAGGCCATTTCAGATGGCATCTTCCTGCGCCATCAGTTGTTTACGGAGCAACCCAGCAGGCTGTGTTCTCTCCCGTCATCCTGCACGTCAGGTGCAGCTGCGATCTGCCAGCTACCCGCACTGCGTGAAGGGAGGGAGGGGATGTTGATGGAGCTGCCGTGGCCCCGTCATGTGAGATGCCACACCAGAGCCACCACATCAGCAAAAGAAGGGAGCAGAAAGGAAACGAGGAGATTGTTTCAGTCTTCGGTGAAACATGTGAACATCAGTGGAAGATGCAGCTGAAGGCTGAGGTACACCTACAGTAGCCTTCCAACAGCCGACCAGGGTAACCCCGATCAGTGTAGGTAACCTGTGGGATCGCTACCAGCAAAGAAAATGTCCTTCTTGTCGCTGTTGCGTAACAGCTTGGGCTTTCTGTAACAAGAGATTTTTCTATGAGAACCCTTAGGATTAGCCTATCTAAACCTGCAAAATGAAGAAAAAGTGGTCTTCCCTTCTCCATGTAACAGATTTGCGGAGCCGGGGTAGAACTTCAGAATAGCACATTTAACCAAAAAAAAAAAAAAGAGTCAATTTAAGAGCAAATCAATCTTACATGAGCAGAACATTTCTAATGTAAAAAGGCAGCTGAGTTAGAGGATTAGGTCACACTGCCCGATTAACATCATTTGATCTTCTGCTATTGAAAAGCCACTGGTTTTCTCAGAGAATGGAAGCATTCAAACTTTAAATGAAACCACAAGCCTGGCTTAGAAAAAACCTGCTAAACTGAAAACAACTTGCCTTGCTTCAGTTATTGTCTGTTGCTCTCTGCTGCTGGGGGATGCATCCAAATCAGGGTTTAGAAATCCCTCACAATTCCATACAACAAAGCAGGGCTGCAGCACCAAACTAGAGCGTCTCGGGCAATACCTGGGAGAGGCTCACAGCATGTGAAGCTGGCCTTGCTTTGCCACATCACACTTACTTCTTGTTTAAAGGCTGAAGAAATATACTGGAAGATCTGTTTGATTGGTTTCTTTGCAGCACATTCACTGTCCATTTTGCCTTTTTAACTTTTTGGGAGGGAGGAGCTGACGCAAAAAAGTGAGGCTGACCCTGGACCACAAGGTGCAGTCAGGCTCTGAGAGGTACTCACTTATGACATTTGATAAGAAAGCAAGAGAGGAAGGGAGTTCTAGTTTTGTTATTTTTTAAAAATGTTACTTGTTCGAATATGAATGACTAATGAACATATTTAATGAAGGAAAGTTTTGTTAACTCTTGCTTGGGAGCCTCCAAGCAAAATTGTAACCGACAGGCCTTGGTCTTCTGGAATTTTCTAAGGTAAAGCAAGAAGGAAGGAACCTTTACGTGATATGATTAAGTCCTTTGTCACTGAAATCCCACATTAAAAAAAAAATCCTCTGGCTACCTCTCATATCTTTTGTGTTAAAAAGTTCATACTGTTTTCACTTACTGGACTTAAATGAGTTTTGAAAAGACTTTTACAGTCCCCTGCCACTGTCAACACTTAGTAAAGTAATTAGCAAGCAGAGAGAAATTAAATAATTTATTTCCTATCTCTAATGGCCTGATGATCAGTTTGCTCAAAGGGTTTCTTCTGTGCTCTTTGGAAATCATAAACCAGTATCCACAAGCAGTGTCTTTTTTATTATTATTACTTGAAAAAACGCTCATTTAAGTTTCATGATGTTATTTTCGGTCATGGTGTTATTGCAGTTGCTATATACGGAGAAAAACCATATTTTAAAATACGGAAAAGCTGTGAATATTCTTGTTGTTCCCCCCAGTCATGCTTTTAGGCACTGGTGTTCATCTAACATACGCGCAGCTTACTCCATTTTCAGCACTCTCCCAGTGCCAGCCAAGTCAGACCCTGCTTAGCTTCCAAAATCAGATGTGATCGGGCACGTAACAATGTAAAGAAAAATAAACTCTGCAAGGCACTCTGAATTATAATGTACATTTTTTTCTGACACGCAAGAAAGAACAAAATGGAAGCTTTATCACAGCTCTGCTTCCTTTCGACTGCCCCCACCCACCCTTATTACCGTGAGCAACATTTTCTCAAAATAAAGGCACACTGATTTGTTTGTTGTTTTAGACTCTGAGAAGAAGGTCAGACTGGAACGCTGTCCAAATATATGCCTCTAGTGCCCTTAAGGACCTATAGGCCTACTTATCTCCATCTGTTGCAAACCAGTCCATTGTATTCCAGGGAGAGCTCATGATAGTCTGTAACTCTGTATATCGCCTTATAGCTGCATGTGCTCGCGAATCCTTGCAGGATCTGAAGCCGCTTCATTCCTGTTGGTTCTCTCTCATGGAGCGATGCACGTAACTGGCTGCATCCGCCTCCTGCTCCCCCACTGCTCAGCTATTACTTTGTCCGCTGGACACACAGCTCTGAAGCCTCCCATTCCCTCTGCCACCCTTCGTGACACCCGAGGGGGACTACGGCCCGGAGGCCACAGCGCTTTGCTGTGGGGGCTGCAAGCTGGAGGAGGCTGCTGAAGGCAGGGCTGGGGGCTGTGGTCCCTCTCGCGTGTGACTGATGCAGCTTCTCTGCTCATAAAGAAAAAAATTCCGCTTGCTATTTCTGTCCAAATATTTGAGCTCCTCAGACATCCCTGGACGAAACACACCAGCCACTGGCATGCTCTTGCTAATCCAAGGGAGCCTTTTGCACGGGCCTCTGCTTTCTAACCTGAGATTGACTTTAATTACCCATTATTTTCTCTTCCTCCCTCTGAGCCTCTTGCTGAATGCATTGTGCCACCCAGCATATCAGTCAATCATCGCAGCTTACGGAGCACTATACTTCACATCTCGGCCTCAGCGTCATTCATGTGCACCGAGCAGAGACAGCAAGCAGCTCTAAGACGCTGGGTAGATTCAAGCATGCTAGGGCCTGTCTGTCCCTCTAGTAAATAGCTTTGCTGACATTTAAGCTGCACATGGCTTGATGTTAGGTCAAACAAAAATGTCACACTATAATCACTTTTTAAATAGCTGTTTCCGGCTCAGTTAGTACTGTATAGTTCCAGAAGAGAAAGCACTTATAAGCTGACAGACAGAAAGAGGAACCCTCTGTATGGGATGTTTGCCTAATCCCATCCCTGCCCTTGCCTGTCAGGCTTGGAGGCTTTGTTTGTTTAAAAAAATAAAAAACGCGTATACAGTTTAATGCCACCGTACTTTACAGCTGGGCAGGCGCTAAAGGGAACTCATGAATAAATTCTGGGGGGAGCCCTTTGATGTAACTGTGAGGGGTTTGTGTGGCCCAGGGGCACTCTGCCCTCAGCAGCATTTGGGGCTGATGGTGTGTCTTGATGCACTGTGCTGCTGAGGTGCCGTTGCCGATAGGAGACGTGGGGAAAATCCTAATGAGCTTTGATGGCTGAAAATGTGAGAGTTTTCACATTCCCAGATACCACTCCTTAAACTGGGCTCTACCTCTGAGCCTGTGGGGATTGTGGGTTTTGGGGGAATTTGTGTAAGATTGGGTTCCTCACAGCCATCTGTTTTGACTGTCTCCATGCAGGGACCAGGGGAGCGACTGTCCCCCTGTACTGGGCACTGGTGAGGCTGCACCTTGAATCCTGTGTTCAGTTTTGGGCCCCTCACTACAGGAAAGACATTGAGGTGCTGCAGCGTGTCCAGAGAAGGGCAACGGAGCTGGGGAAGGATCTGGAGCACAAGTCCTGTGAGGAGCAGCTAAGGGAACTGGGGATGTTCAGCCTGGAGAAGAGGAGGCTCAGGGGAGACCTTATGGCTCTCTACAGCTACCTGAAAGGAGGGTGCAGAGGGGTGGGGGTTGGTCTCTTCTCCCAAGTGACAAGTGACAGCACAAGATAGCACAACCTGGCCTCAGGTTGTGCCGGGGGAGGTTTAGATTGGATATTGGGAAAAATTTCTTCACTGAAAGAGTTGTCAGGCATTGGAATGGGCTGCCCAGAGAGGTGGTTGGGTCACCATTCCTGGAGATATCTGAAACGCGTAGATGAGATGCTTAGGGTCACAGTTCAGTGATTGACTTGGCAGTGCTGGATTAATGGTTGGACTTGATGATCTCAGTGGTCTTTTTCAACATAAATGATTCTATGATTCTATACAGTTTCACTGAGGCTCTGGCATCCTGCCCTATGCAGACACCAGTGTTCCCACGTGGCACGGCAGGGCTCCATGAGGCCCTGGTCCCCAGACACAGGAACCCTGTGGTGAGGTGTGTAGGTGTCTTTCCTCTCCAGAGCCCAAAAACAGCTGGAGGAAACACCTGCACCCTGCCATTTGGAGGCATGTCCAAGGCATCGCCTTCTTATCGCTCCCACTTTCCCTGTATCAGCCATGAGTGAAATGCTACCCACCTGCAGCTTTTGTCCTTTGCCCCACAAGCTCTGTTGGGTGTTATGAGCGGTGTGTTTGTGGCAGTGGATGACAGTCATCAGAAGGTGATGGTGTGTTCCGTTGTGGAACGGTGGTAGAAGGCAAAGCATGAGCGATTTGCAAAGGCGATTGACAGTGTGTGATATTTCAGCCAGGAAGAACAGTGTTGGAGAAGCCATGGAAACACATGAGGAACAAAGTCTTGTCATCAGTGGTAAGGAGGAAACCAGCCTTTCTTGACTTCCACTGTAACCTTTTTCTTCTTAGTCTGATCTCTGGTTCTGTTATTTCTAACAAGCTGGTGGGCTGGGAAGGTGAATAGACATGACTGGATGCCACTATGAGAGTGGAGCCCAAGCTTCCAGCACCCCTGGCTGCCATGCGCCGAGGCTGCCGACCCCGGCTTGTAGGTCTTACTTGTAAGTCGTTTGCTGATTAGGTCAGAACTGTGGCTCCAACCTCAGTGTGTCAACACAGGGATTTCCTGCCATGTGGGTTTTCCTCGGTAGTCTGAAGCAACGTGTACACTATCCTTTTTAAGTCAAAAAGCAAGCTTATTCCTGTGGAGGTACATACCCAAGCTGCGTTTTCAAGCAGTAAGCAGTAAATCTTCACGCATTCCTCATTCCACAACATAGTCACAGCATGCGGTGGCTACTGTCTAATCACATAATAACGAACGCTGTAGATAAGCAAAACTCTTCCACATTCAGACTATGGAAGATAAGCTTTTGCCAAGTGCGGTTAAAAACTCTGGGGCACTGTGAAGGGGGAGCTGGGAAAAATATTCCAACCTCCAATAGGGCAAGATAATCTGTTGTTTACAGCTACCTGAAATTTCTTAACCGGGAAGGACCTTCTGTTACACCTCGCCTTTGAATCAGCAAATCCTTTTCTTTTAGGCACAGTGGGAATGACTGCACCCTTGCTTGAACGCTGATGTGAAAGCAAATGGTTGCGGTTGAATGCAGCCTGGGGGAGCCACTCTGGGGCTGGTGGAGGGTTCATGCCGGCTAGGAGGTGGGTAAGGAAGAAACGGAGGGGTGGAGTATATGGAGTTGCACAGTACATTTATGAAAAATGACCATGCATTCAAAGTCCAATCACTTCTCCCTGTTCTAGGCCATCCGCCAGTACAAAGAATGAAATGAGACTAGGGGAGCCAACTGTGGGTGAGCTTTCCTGAGACAACATAAAAAATGGTATGCACTGAAAAACAAATGCTGTGATTTGTGATCCTATGTGATACAGACTAGCCGGCCAAGAGAACTCAGGCTGGGGAAAAGAAAAGGCCCCACTGGTGGTTTAGACAGAGACTTTCGAAATATGAGTTTATACTTTCGTGTTACAGAGTTCTTTTTGTAAAAAACACAGTGCAGAATAGGGGTGGGCAATGGCTGTTATGTTACTTCACATGTAAAATCATCATGTATGCCACGATGAACCATCCGTGAAACGTAAGATTTAGAACGGTAAGCTACCCCCCTTTGTTTTGTCTGTTTATCATTAAAAAGAATTTTCGGGAACTCGGGCAAGGGAAAATTTAGTCTTACAACACCTAAAAATGTGCTAAAGCGTTCAGCTGAAAGACACTTTCTAGGAAATCGGAACTGTATAATGGACTCTTGTTTAAACTACAACAGTTACTGGCTTTTTTTTTTTTTTGTTAAAAATACTCCCATTCTGTGGTACTGCCCGTACACAATATTCACTAGTACGTGATTAGTAGGCATGTTCTTGCGACATCACACCTCATTCCTGTTAATGAAGACCACAGAATCGCAGAATGGTTGAGGCTGGAAGGGACGCGTGGAGCTTACATGGTCCAAACCTTCTGCTCAATGCAGGGTCAGTCAGCTAGGACAGGTTGCCCAGGACCATATCCATATGGCTTTTGACTGTCTCCAAGGATGGAGACTCCACAACCACGCTGGATACCCTCAGTGACAAGATATCATCCCTTTGTGCCACCATTAAAAAGAGAAGAACTTCACATATGTAGTCTAAGTGAAAAAGACACACTAGAATAAGAACTAATAAGATGTTAACATTTCCACTTTGTGCTTTGCTGACTCCACATTCTTTAGCTATATGTAAAAAATTGTGCAAAGATTTTACGAACTGCTGCTTTACACCCGCAGTTTTACTGTTTCTTTGCAAGCGGATCATAAATCCTAACAATTTTTTAATGTTAAGACCTGCAGCCACGTACCATTGAAATTCCTAGGGATTTTTCAGCGTTACAAATTGCCTTCTGAGGTACTGCCCCTTTTCATATCCCGTATTTTTCATATGGGAAATCTAATGTAGCATTATCAACCTGAATTTCTGATGTGCAGAAAAATAGTGATTTTAACTTACCTGCCTTTAAACTAAGGTTCTTTAGGTGAGGCAAAAATGCAGACACTTACAGAAGCTTGCTTTTTAAAAAAAAAATTGAAGAAACAACACCTTAATTTGGACACTTGGTCTTAAATATATTTTGTATTTCAGTGCAAATTTGTAATCAATTTACAGTTTGTGTGGACATTTCTAAATTGAAGGCACAGTTTTTTTGTGAAGTGTGCATCTCAGTGAGGCTTTTTGGCTGAGTACGTTGGCAGATGTTATGTATGCCTTCCTTGGTGCGGTTGTGTTTCTGCCCTGCGAGAATATGTGTTTTGTTTTTTACGACTCAGCATTTTCATAAGCAGAGGAGCAGGCTGCCTGTCAGAGAGTGTGGAAGTGTCACAGCACGCATATGGAGCCTCAAGAAAGCATTTTGGGACAGCTGGTCATTGCAATATCCCGGTGCAAGGCACCGAGGTGAACTGCTGTGCAAAAGGTGTTCCATCGCGGGGCACTGGCAGGTGGGTGCGGTGACGCGAGGGAGGGGTGACAGCAGTGCTGGAAAAATGGTTCAACATGAAGAATATTCATTGCCTTTTGACTGTTTGGAGGGAGGTTCCGAGTAATGCTACAAAAGAGTCGCAGTATAAAACCGTTGGGGTGAGACTTGTAATTGTCTTGGATAACATAGTTGGCTGACCTTTGCAAACGAGTCATTGTGCAATTCACAACTGGCAATAAAACCTACCCCAGAAACATGTCTGCATATTGGCTTCTTTGTATAGCTGCTGCTTTTTTCCTTTTTTTTAATAGGTTTGATTTTTACAAAGCTTGTCAGGAAGATTCCCGCTGTCTCAAAGTCCTGGGTTTATTTTTTTTTACTATGTGAACATTTCAATCAAACCAAATATGACAACTTCAAGAGGTGCAGATGGCTGTTGGGCCGGAGAGGACCGGCTGTCTAAATGAGCTGGTAGAAAGGGGAGTCTTCTACTTGGCTGACCGAAGTTGGGCTCTGCTAATCCAGTCACAGCTTCTTCCTCAGCCTCGGGTCACGGCTTAAAGTTTTGTACCTTCCTTGGTGTGGATGGTGACGCTACTGGTGGTAAGCATTTTAAGTTTTTTTTAAAGTTATTTATACTAAGGGGCGATCTTAACCCCCCACCCCCCCAGATCCCAAATTTCACAAGCATTTTGGGTTTTTTTGGTTTTTTTTTTTTTTTTACACTGGGGTGTCAGTTATTCATTACTATTATTTGATTTTTCTTTCTCTTGTGCACGTTCTGGTATAAAAAGGAAGGAAGGAAATAAGAAGCATGTGTAGAAAGGTGCACAATAATAATCCTTACTTTCTCACAAAGCCTATTTTCCATGAGCAAAGATTTATTTTCTTTTTTAATTTCAGTTTTCCTTTTTCTGCAATTTCTTTAAAAATTATTTTTCTCTAATTTTAATTTTTTCCCCTTTTTTCTCCCTTTTTTTTTCTCCCAAATTTTTTGCAATTTCCTGTTGCCTCACAACTTAGCTCCTCGTAGCCACGCTATAAGGTATGTGGTTTAGGTAGCTACTATTCTGAAAGAAAAAAATATTCCACTCAAGAAAAGCTGCAAAACCTACTTCGTCGGCAGAGGAAAAGATGTTGGTCTCCCCCCTCACCATTTGTACATCAGGAATGTTTTAGTGTCCGAAGTAAAAGGCTAAAGTACTTGCAAGCAATAATATTTCAGGTAATTGAATTTTTCTGTGTGGGTTCTTTTTGAGGTCATTGTGTGGTAATTGAGGGCTGGTCTTGGATTTTTAACTTCTTATTTTTGAAATACAAAGTCTTTTTTTACTCAGATTAATGGGACATTTCTTCTCTTGTGGCTGATAGCCAAGCTACTTAGTTTATAATTGAATTACACGTTTAGATATAAAGTTACAGCTCCATTTCATGCAACTTCTTGCTTTGAATTTAGGACTTGCCACATACGAAAAGGGGATCTACAGTAAGTGGCTGCAATACGATCCCATATTTCATTGCTGTGAGGCGCTTGCATGGCGCTGTGCATCTTCCCTGCTGGAAGCCCGTTCCTGTTCCGGGAGTCCTTAGATCCGTGGAAATGTTTTCTTCACTGCTGAAGGCAGCTGTGAGGAACGGGCTGCACTGTGCCAAATACGGTTTGCTGGAGTCGGTTTGAACTTCATTCTGCTCCTGTTCTTTCCGTTTTCCTCATGGAAACATGTCGGCAAACCTTTCTATTGGCTTCTTGGCTGCAATATTCCTGAAAAAAAGTTGATCTTCCATGACTTGCAAAATGAAGTCAGAGTTTCAATAAAATGGTTAGAAGCGGCGCCTCCAAAACTTTGTTTGTTGGCATTTTTCCGCCACCCAGCAGAGGACAGAAAATGCCACAGTCACTGTCTGTGCTGAGCGCAGCTCAGCTACAGGCTGTACAGTACTCGCAGCTTGCCTTAAACCACCTCCTGGCCAAAAATATTCTGGAAAAGATGTTCTGAGTAATTGTTAATAATAAATATTTTTGTGAACTGAACACTTCACTACAAGGAAAGACAAAGGTGTCACCTTTAAAATACACTCATTGGAGATAATTTTTAATTATTCAGCCTTGTCAAAAATAGACTATGAAAATAGTTATGAAGAGCGCTTTTATTTTGGGAATGGTCTTCACTGCTCCAGTATCAGATATTTTCAAAAAAATGTTGTAAAGAAGGATCCCAAGCCCAAATCTTCAGGGTGCTTCCAGTGCCACTGGGGTTGTGCGAGTTTAATTCATTGCTATTCTATTGCTATACTTGATGTATAACACAAATGAAATAAAACATTTAAATGCTATATCCAAAGTATTGCCATGCCTTTTTCTTTGCTGATAAGATGTCTCTGTTTAAATTTCTCCCTCCTTCCGTCACTTAAAGGCTTTTTATGTTCTGGGGAGGAAGGACACTGAGAGAGTGTGCTATCTATTGACGCTATAGCTGGGTGTGAGAACTGGAAAAAGTATTTACCTTCCAATCAACAGAGTGCTTTGGACTCAGGGATTTGTTTTTATTTTTTATTAAAATAGGAACATTAGGTTCATGGGAATGGTTAGCTATCATTCCAAAATGAAATCTTTCTGAATTTTTTTTTTTTTCCCCTCCGTTCTAACTCTTGGGTTTTTTTGTCCAAAACTATTTGCTGGATTTGACATAAACTCTTGTGCAGTTTCAAAATATGTCTGCTTCTGCCAACAGATAAATTGCATAGGTAAAAAAATGGCTCACTCTGAAGCTATCACTTGCATATTAGAAATGTAACTGCTGCTTAAACAACAGCAGTGGTTAAAATTACGGTCAATTCATCACCCAGTCCTATGACACCAAACCACGTTATCTTTTTAAAGAAGACCATATACATCCATGTTCTGCTGTTTGCTTTTGAATCACCCAGTGCCAGTGCTTGAGCACAAATTTTAATTACGGAGACAGTCTCCCAGACCCTGCTAGTAATTAATTGCTGTAACTTGTGTGTGCCTTTGTGAAGCCTGCAGCGTGCCTGCAGATAAACAACTAATTACCACATTTATACAAGTGAAACGGATTTCCAATTATTACTATCTCCCCACTCCCCCCATTCTTGACATGCCTTTTGCTTAGGCATTAGGGATGCCTCCTCGCTTACCGAACCGGGTAGCCTTGCCTTTCTTGCCCCGCCATTCAGAAAGGGTTTCATCCAAGTCCGGCTGCTGAGCTGCTGCACCTGCCCTCATGCTGCTGTGCTGGGGAGAGAGGTTTTTGGTATAACACAGTCATCAAAGGCATTTGGGCAAGAACAGAGGTAGTAGTTTATAATCAGATGTAACACTGCCAGGGATTCTGTACTGGTGTGGAGCCTGTGGAAGCATCCCAGGTCACTAGATTAGCTCAGGGGACTAAGAGGAAAAAATGCGACCAGAAGTATCCAGTGTATATAGGCACCAACTAGGAAATCCAGAGGAATCTGTAACATAGTGTATTACAAGCAGCAAAGAGGTGCAAACTAGTCCTGTGACCTGCTTATCTGCAGAAAGCTGGGACTCGATCCAGCCACTTTGATCCGCCGAGAAAGGAGGGAATGCGGCATCATGTACAGCTAATTTGGTAGAGTTCATCTAGAGTACAGCTCCAGTCCCAACGTGAGCCGGACGGCGTGACCCCGCTGCCGGGCGGGGAGAGCTGCCTGCCTGCCCAGTGCTCCTCTTTGGCAGCCGGGTGCCTTCCACAGGGCGGGATTTTTGTCTTCAAAGTTGCTTTAAGGGAAAAATCAGCGCATTGCATTTCTTTTGCTCCAAAGAGGGACCCACCTCTTGAGCACAGTAGTTCTCTGTTTCCACCGTTGTATTTGGAAATCCTTACAGTGTTGCACCGGAGCCAGCGCAACTTCGATGCTTTATTTCTCAGAGGCACAGCAAGTATGGAACATATTACCTTACCGGGGAAACTCCTGACTTGGATTATTGCTTTGGCACTTTCTGAGTGGTCTTCTCGCACTGTATCCCAAAGTGCCTCACAGGGTAATAAATTACATTACCCGCAACCAGTATGACCTCAGTAAGATCCACCTACGGCCAAGAACAGCTTCATGTTACTGTCAGTTAATTAGTGGTGGTATTAGTTAACTGAGGAAGTGAGAGCCAGGAAGCCATCCTTTACTCTCCAGCTGGATGGCACAGAAGCCATCTAACCAGTCGCTGGCAGCTGGCCAAAGGATGGTTATATAGCCCCGGGGGTTCGTTCCTCTGGCCCATGAGAGGAGCACGGCACACACACGGTCACCCTGGCATGGTGCCCACAGGAGTGGTCACGCCTGGGTTTGTCATGGCCTGAGCCACTATCACCATAAACCGTGTGCTTCTCTGACCCTAACCCTGTGCAATCTGGTGGAGATCGCTCCCCAGCCCTGCAACCCACTGCCCTCTACATTCATGCTGAGGCTTGCTCCTGGGGCATACAGAGGCTGGCATGTCCAAGCACACCCAGCGCGTTCATATAGCATTTGGTATAGACAGTTTTCTGCCTTTCTGTGGGCCATCCAAGGAGCCTTTTCTGGGAACGGGAATCAGAGAGTCCGTATTCTGACATGGAGTGAAAAAGGCCTCTCTGCTTGTGCAGCCTGACATTGTCAGTGCCTGGCCTTAATTCTTCCAAGCCTAAGCGATGAAGATGAGATGCAAGCTTAAGAAGAGCTGGGGGAGCTGCATGCAGCTTCTCATGCTCCAGAGGGAAAAGCCCGTGTTGCCTCTGTAGCTGGAAATGCTGGGGTGGATGTTGCTGGCAGCACGCAGAGGGTGATGCTGCTCACAGTCTCACACACGACACAGCCAGTGTCCAGCTGTGCCAAAGGTATCTTTATCCTGCAAAAAGAGCAGGAGCTGAGGCATTAGGAGGATTTTGGCCCACGTGAAAGGCAGGCAGAGAGCACAGGAGGGACCTGTGTGGGACTGAATGCAGCTGTCAGTCTCACGATCTCATAGATACGCAGATGTGCTCCAGTGCCCTTCTCCCTGAATGCTCGCTTTCTTGGCCTTTCTGTTCCTTCCTGACTTTTGACACCTCTCTGACAGCCTACAGGGCTCTTTGGTATCACTCCTTGTTCCATTCAGAGTTCATCCACCGCTCTTAACCCCCTTTACTCTGTCAGCAACCTTCCTCACCCTCCCACAGGCAGCAGACATCCAGTTCCCTCCTAGAGAGCGTTGTTTCTTTTTTTTTTTTTTTTAACGTGAAAAATTCCTTCACGCTTTTTCCTCTCCTCTGCTCCACTCCACACTGCGTATTCTGGAAGTCACCTTCAGACCATGCTGGAGTGTTACCTCTATTGCCCAGGGCTGGGGTCATGACAGCTTTCCTCTTCTCACTGGAGATGTGTGCTCTGATTTGAACCTCTCCAAAGTTCAGGGATGTTTGGAATCTGAGTATTTGGCTTGGACCCCTCTCGGTGCCTCGTGTCAGCATCCAGGAGTTGACAGAAGTTGTCTGTGCCGTAGGAAGCCAGGCCTGCAGGATGCAAGTGAGCAAGAAGAAAAGAAAAAATCCCAGCACTCTAACAAACAAATTAGAACAGTCCCCGGGATGAATTGCGTGCCCTTTGGAGACGTACCAGCGCCTCTTTCTTTTCACCCAAGCCACAGGTCAGGTGGTGCTCACCTGGCTGCTGGAAATCCCACCAAGCAAGGAGATTGCAGGAGGCCAGGGTCACATGCCCTGGCCTGATGGCACACGCTTTCATATTCTCACTTTCCCTGCTAGGGACTGAGCTAGGAGAAGGTGCTGGAGAAGATCCTTGCAGGGAGATAATCCTGTTTGGCATGTGGTTGCCTTTCCCTTGCAGCGGCTCTGGGGAGACTGGGCTGCAGGAGAGCAGAGGCGATGGGCAGAACAAGTGAGTTTTGCTTTCTCCTTATTCTACCGGAGTAGCGTTGGACAGCTCGGCTTTGCCTCCAGGTCAGGACCTAACACACAGGGGCTGGGGGGAGGAAGATGCGACTTGTTTCAAAGCCCTTCCCAAAGCAGGTTCTCCTCCAGGCAGTGTGGCATCACATCTCCGGGCAGCGTGGCATCACGTCCCTTGGGGTCACACCTACTGCTGCGGGGGTCGCAAGCGAGGCCATTCAAGGCTGTGCTCTCCCCGTGCCCCCAGCCCACCCCTTGGGGCGGGGGTCCTGCAGTGCAGGCTGGGTGTCTGTGCAAGCCCGGGTGAGCTTGGCCCATGCCAAAACAATCGGGGCTGTCATTTTCTCTCCTTCTGTCTACAGGAACTGATGCTTCCTTCCTGCCCTCTCCTTGCAGAAAGCAGACAGCTGAGCGAGGGGCCAGCAAGGGCAGGGAGTACCCGCGGCCCCTGCACTCCCCTGCTAGGAGGGAGCTGTTGCGGCCCAGGCTATTTTTAACCTGTTTTGGTTGCACGCTGGCAGTCGTGTCCCCCGTTACTTTCTTCCTTCCCTGCGTCTCTGCGTGTCTTTGCAGCTCCTTCCTGCCACCGTGAGATGTGTGAGCTATATATGGCCTGGGAAATCTGTGGCAGGCAGTATTTTTAAACCGTCCAGGCCTCGGGTTTGCAGGCTGCTGTGACGCAGTTTATCCGACTTTGCAAGTTTCTCATGGGAATGCAGGGTGCCCAGCAGCAGCCTGCAGTGCTTGGCTGTTTATTTTTTGCCCTCCACGACGCAACCCTTGGGGCCCAGGCTGACATGTCGAGACTTGGGAAGCAGCAGACCCTGTGTGCGTGCAGGGGAGGGTTTAGGCCTGGCTGTCGTCACGGTGCAAGTCTCTGGACGGCAAATGAGGCAACTTCTCCAGCTGGCCGAGCAATGCCAGCGAACCTGGCAGGCTGCCATATGGGGAGAACCTCCCGAAATGCTCGCCCTCCTGCTAAGTGTATGTCCCAGCTCGAAGGCCCAGCCCATACCCACCGTGGAAAAAGTATCGCTTCGTAATATTTGGAAGTTAGCACTGAGGGTGCTGGTCCTGAAAGGCAGCCTCCACGAAGGCTGTGTATCAAACTGAGTTGGTTCTCATAGACTGCTCTGGGCTTGGGACCAGGCCCTTCTCAATGATAATTGTATTTGAAATGTTTGATTTCAGGTTTTGCTCGTGAAGCGTACGCACGGCAGTAGACGGTCTGTCTGGTGCAGTGCTCTAGCTAGGCCCAAGAGCTGTCTGGGGAAAGTAAGCAGAGCAGAAGGCCACGTCCAGGATGCTTGCCTCCAAAAATAAAGTTCATTAAAAACCATAAAGGGGTGAGACACGACCACCAGGGGACTAGAAGTCCTGAGGTAAGCCAAGGACATAAAAATCTGATGGAAGATGCTGGGAAACAGGTTTACACTGATGAAACCCTGGTCAATAGCCTCCAGTGTACAAAAGACTGAACACAAATACAGGGAGGAACATTTGGGAGCAAATCTTCTGACAAGGTCCCCTTGCCCAACAGACCTTTGTTCTTGCCTCTTCTACCACAGCTAAAGTTCTCCCTGAGTAAAAACGTGCTGTTAAGGACAAAAAGTTTCCTTGTGAATTTTTTTCTTGTTGCCACCCTTTAATTTCTCTTTTATATTCAACAGAGGGAAAGTAAAATGCTGTTTTGAATCTCTTTGCTGGAAATATCCTCTCCAAAAACATTCTTTCAGCATTTTCACTGCAAGAAAGGGCAGGAGCCACTTGTATTGTCTATGGCATGAACATGCAATTTTTCTCATGGTGCTGTTTTTTTTGTTGAAGGTCTTTCAGAAGACAAATATGTTTTAGTCATTCACAACCTTAAAAATTGTCTTCAGATTTTCTTCTGTGAGGATATTATGTCTTCCTATTTTTTTAAATTTTAATATTTATGATGCATATAGACTCAAATAACGACCATGTGAAGTATCTTGTATATGACTTTACTAGTGCAGAAGAATGAACTTGCCTGCAAGCACATAGTATATTTGCAAATATATCTGCATTCCTATGTTAATATGTGCTTTTAGCTACCACTGTCTTTTGTCCTGTGTTTCCTCAGTAAGAATTCTAACACTGGCAGTGAGGTAGTTTACTCTAAATCTTTGGGATGCAGTTGATTCTCATAGATTTCACTGGTCTTTGGACCAGGCCCTTCTAAAAGATAATTTTCCTAGAGATGTTTAATTCCAGGTTCATGAAAGTAACTGTAATTTGTGAAGCTTATCCTTTCAGGCTTTAAGGATTTGCACAGTTTAAGGAATGCTAATCAGTGTTTATACGGTAATAATTTGACCTCTGCACTGCTCCATTAAATTTATTTTAATTGCTAATAAAGCATAATATTTCGGTCTGGCAAAAAGTGAAAGATGACAGATACTATCAGAAAACCACCTGTTTTGGTACCATGACACTGGGCAGTATTACAGAGAAGGCTAATTTCTCAGGGCTGGTTGGAGCAGTGTAGCAAAGCCTCGGTGTTTAGGAAACTGTTTTTCATGGATGATTAACTCCTTGGATTTATAAATGTTTAAGTAAAATAAATATCACTGAGGATGTGAGTTTCACAGGATTAAAAGAAAACAAACAAACAAATAAATAAATAAAGGAGGGAGGAAAGGAAGAAAGAAAGAAAGAACCAAAAGGAATGAAAACCTGAAAAGGAATAAAAAGAAAAGAAAGCACCAACAGATAAGACAAAGGAGATGGATAAATCCTCATGACACGATGAGAACCACTCCCAGGAACACCTTAGGAGCCCAGTGATGTTAGTGAAGAGGCACTCCTATTTAGGAAAGAAAGTTCAGGATAAAATTCTGTCAGAGATACAATATTAGATCAGGTAAAGCAAAGATTTTTATCTTGCTTGATGAATGTTACTTTCCAAGTAGATGTTTGCTCATGAAAACTGGGGGTTTTCTTAACGTGGCACCATATCAAAACTTGGCTTTAATCATCTTCTTTCTATCAGAGAAGGCCTTAGTTTAAGCACACACATTATTTTGGGATCAAAATGGTTTTATCATTCCAGAGATACTTTTCCAAGTGTTCCCATGACATGCAGTGGTCAGTGGACTTTTAATTCTGCAGATGGCAGTTAGAAAACAAGGCCTAAGAGGAAGTTCATTTCTGGGCAGTGAGAGCACATCGTGGGTGGCCATAGACGCCACAAAGCCTACGACTGCAGCCACCTGAGAAATTAAATAATGAACCCTGACTGAGGAAGCTTGTGGGCATTACATCATGTACACATAAAAATAAAGAATAGATTTATAGGGCACACGGGTAGCTGTGACTTCAGCAGCAGTCAATCCAGAAGTCTCAGCTATATCCAACAGACTAATGCCCTTTAATACCATTCTTTGTAGAAGGGGATCCCACAGACCTACCTCCCTGCTTTGGGTTTCTGTTTTTCGGTTGTTGCTACAGATTGACTGTGACATATTGACTTGGGGCTGAACTGCCTAAGCTGCAGCTGTACAGGGTGTGCTTTGCACTGGGGGCATAGGATGTGCGCCGGGTGTTTTTCCAAACAAGAATAGCCCTGAAGAGATGAACTGCTGCTGCAATTTTAATGGGGATTGAGAACCGACTCAAGGGGTTTCTAGAGGTCTGATGTGCTTGAAATATTTTATTGTGGTCATACTGGCTTCTCGGAAGTTGGGATAGGGTTGCTGTATTTCAGAAATCCGGAAGAGTCACTAACTCCCTGAAAAACAATTAACTGAAAAAAAAATTATTGCTTATTACAAAAGCTTGGGATCTCATAGCTTACAGTAGTAGCAAAGCTGCAACAGAGCTGGAGCCAGGGGTGTCAGAGGGCATCGCCGTAGTGCTGCTCACTGGGAATGGTGAGAGGAGAGCCCTTAGACTGGCTCTAAATCAAGGAGGAATCACAGGAAGAATTTTGCGAGGAGAAGGGCAGCAAGGCTGAGCAGCCACAGGAATAGCTGCTGGCAAAAAGGCACGCTGGAGGCAGCAGGATCCTTGGGGACAGTGGTTATTCCTTGGGGTCTGGGCCTTCATGTATGCAAAGGCAGCTATAGGGTCCTTCTGAGTGTAATCCACCTCTGTTGCTTTAGTCTCTGCGACTCCTCCCTCGCCCCCAAATAGGTCGGGCCACAACTTGCTCATAGCCCTGAAAAAGCACCCATGGCAAGCTGATCCTGGGAAGTCTCGCTGAAAGCATCTCTGAGCTTTCTTTAATTAAAATTTTGATTCGGGCTTGTGCAAGATAAACCAAACATTGTCGGGTTCCAGCGTTCGGATCCCTCAATGCAAGCTAGATGTCACAGCTGGTTCATGCAACTGCTGTCGGTGTGGCAACGCACTCCACAGAAGGGCCGCAGCCAGGGATGAGCCCGGTTGCTGTCTCGATGAGTCTTGTTTTTACATTTAGTCTCAAAATACGTTTCCCGGTCGTGATGTGCTCGATCCTCTCTCTCCTTTCTTTTTTTCCTCCTCTCTCTCTTCCCTCCCACCTTGAAACTTGGCTCACAGTGCGTTACCCGAGGAGTAAAAAGAAGCGAGGGGATGGGGGGAAAGAAGAAAAAGAAAAGCGGAAAGAAAACCCGCCTGTGTCCCTTTGTTTGTTTCTAAGGCAACAGGTAGGAGATGCAGAGCGCTGGCATCCTCCCAGCTGCACGCCCGCGGTGCTGGGCTGCTCGGTGCCCCGCGGGGACTGGTGGGAGGCTGTCCGTCTGTCAGCACGGGTGCTGGGGAAATGGTGTCAGACAAATAAGCCTCCCTTGTGCTCCCATGTCAGCCCTTTTGTGCAGGGCTCCTGCTGCGCCTGCCCGGTCCCCAGCTCTTTTTGCCGGGCGACTGGAGGCAGACGAGCCAGCAGGCAGGTGAAAAGCGTGTCTCGGGCGGCCCCAGATGTCAACCCGAAGGCTGAGATGCATTAAAACGACAGGACTTGGAATAAATGACTTCCTCCTCCCAGGGCTACAGCCAGGTCACGCAGGAAGGGGGACAGGATTATCACTTCAGGAAAGAGAAGATGCATTTGGCAGTTACAAATTTTACTGAAGTAGATAAAAGAGAAGGCTTTTCCTTCCGTTTTTTTCCCTTCAGTCTCTGAACTTCCTTCACCTGCCTCCATCCGTTGTGAGCAATTGTCATGGGAGGATCCGTGAAGGTCACGGTCCACTAATGGGGGCAGGAGGAGGCTCAGATCGAAATGACTTGAAGGTGAGCGATGCTGAACCTATCTGAGCTGCGTGGGCACTGCTGAAAGCCATCCTGGGGACCCTCCGGAGACTGTGGGGGCAGTTAAGGGCATGGACCGAAGCAGGAAGAGGCTTGTGGAGAGGCTGGATGACAGCAGCCCCCAGGGCCCTGCCTCTGCTTCAGCAGGCGAGCAACCTGGACATAAATCACTGTCGGAGCAGCTGGCCAGTTATTCTTTTCCTGCCTTTCCACCAGGTTAGAGCTGGCAAACATTTTCACACAGACAGGTTGCAGTGAGCTAGGCTGCTGGCACATACAGGAACATGGCGGAGGACGATGGAAATTGTGATCAAAAAGTGACAGAGGTGTCTGAGGCAAGAGGAGATTTACTAGAGGCAGGCTCCAAGGGCTTGGCCCCTTCCCTGCCTTTCCTTCCCTTACTGGTGGGGGGACATGCTCTTGTCATGTGATGTGGGCAACGCAACCAGCCCCAACCCTCTGCACTGAGCATGGTGTCATGGTCCACCTCATCCTTGGTGCTCCAGCCCTGGCTTTGCTTGGATGCTTCTGCAGGCTACAGTTCCTCGGAGCGCTTTCGTTGAGCTGACCTACCTTCAGTTGCTCAAAAATACTGAGCATCCAAGTTCCCATTGACTTCAAAACTAACAAGACTTGCAGAAAACTCTGCAAAATTAATTTCTGAGGTTTTCTGAAATACTAAGCAGCTGACCTGTCTTTGTAACAGTCACACTAAATTTCAGAAAAAGCCCAATCAATGTCCTGAACACTTTTAAACCATAAATTTAACTTCGTCTGACTTCAGTCGATGTCAGCAGAACCACTGGTGCCTGAAATAAAACTAAGTTCCTTGCAGGATCCATAGACAATGCAGGAATACTATGCCCAGAAATAAATAATTGCAATTGCTGTATAATCTGTGACACCAGAAATGATGCCGGGGTTCAAAGTGCCACTCGTTGCGTTTTCAGAAGCCACGGTAGGAGTTTCTCTGCAGGCGGTTGTGTTGTAAATCTAGAATTACTGTCAGGGAAATCCAGTGGAACCCTGTTGTGAAGAATGACAATATTTCTTTCCTAGATTATGATGATTAAATTTAAATATGGGGCTAATAAATCACTTCTTGCTCGGTCTAGTTGAGTCTTCCATGTGTAATAATGACTTTTGCAGGCAAGGTGGGTTAGGTGTTGGTAATGAATGGCAGGGCTGTAAATTCTCGGAGGCTACATCTGTACGTGTATGTGTGGCTATAGCTGCGTGTCCGGAAGGTGTGAAGCATGTGTGTGAACATGCACTTGCGGTGGGGGCTAGGTAATGAAAGCAGTGGCAAGAAACAGAACTACGCCCTGTGTGGTGGGTGCAGAGATCTGCCAGCATAGCTGCACATACCTGCTGTTGTAAGAACTGCCTGTCAAGTACATTGCACCCAGGATAGATTAAACAGATTGGTTTATATCTATATACCCAAGTAACTTCATGTGAATAGAAAAAAAAAACCAACAGGAATTCTTCTTACATTTACTTACCATTTGTTATATGTGTAGGATGGTTAAAAGTAATTCTTGGAACAGTAGAACTTGGTTTGTTTTAGAAAGTTTACTTGTCTTAGAAAAGTTACACCTTCTATTTCTAATTTAGCACTATAAAGACATATTTCAAAATGTATTTTGAGATGCTTTTAAGCCAAGTGACTTAGACTTACAAATTAGAAGCAAGTACACGACATGACTCCATTCAAGCTCCGGAGAGGGTTTAGAAGGTGTCTTGAAAAAGATCGTAGTCTCATAGGAACAGTCATTTGCATACAGAGTTCTAGAACTCATTGGAACATTGATAACAAAATGTTGTGAGTTGGGTTTTTTGTGGTGGCTTCTTTTTCACATTTGGAAGATAATGTGTCCCAGATCTGTTGTACCTCGTCTTTATTTATATCCAAGACTTTTGGTTTTGTGCATCTTTTATTTTGCAATGTGGCTTCTTTTCAAAGAATGATGAAAGAGAAAATTGAGTCATTCATACCAAAAAAGTCCTTCAGCTTGTCAGACATAAAGAACTGTAGTTTTTATTTTACTTTACAGAGCATGATTACCTCAAAATACACTTTATTTTCCATCACCGATCTTTCTTATATTCAAGATGCCATTGTCTCTCTTTTTTTCACTTTCTGTCATGAGACTGGTTTAGGATTTCCCATTTTCTAACAAATCTGCATATTGCAGACATGAAACCTTGCCTACACAATAAAACACCCAAACTCCAAGATGATGTTTTTCCTTTACAAGATAGTTATAAGTAATTCTGCGACAAATATGATGAGCAGTTATAACATCATAATGCCAGGGAGATGTGATGTTTTACCTGGTAAGAGATAGACAGAAATATGCTACTTGCCCTAGACAATGCTCAATGAAGACACACGGACAATATCTGTGCTTACAGCTCGCTCATGGATCAGGCAAAGAGGAACCCACATCAGCACCATCCCCTTCTTGAGGGACTCCAGCGTGATCTGAGCAACCCTGAGTTTATGTTTTCCATGGCAGGAGGGGAGGTAGTAACTGACTATGTGATGCCACACTCGGGGAAATGTTGAAGCGTGTCCCAGCTCAAGCACTTGAATAATCACATTACAAGTCAAATGTTCTCACAGAATTGCTTCACAGTGTCTGGCTCGTAATATCTGATGTTTGGCCAAATGCATAAATTAAAAATAACCTCTCCTAGCTCTCCTAAGGGCACCAGGACTTTTCTGTTGAAGGAAGTTAGCATGTGTGCATCCCACACCCTTTGATTGCCCAAAAGGCCAATACTGAGATGTGCTAATTCAAAATGTGGCTTCTTTTTCACAAACAAGATGGTGCAGGAGGGCTGCTTATGCATCCACTCTGCAAGCATCAGTGCATTTAGGTCACTGCCTTTACAATGATTGTAATAGAAAAAGACTATTCCCCAAGGTTTGGGGAGAACTGCTGCTTTCTAAGACAATTCTCCTGCAAAAGCTGTTGGAGTGAGAGTCTCTGTTGTCTTTTTAAACCAAGTAGGGGTGATTGATTGTTTGCCTCATAGCTGCCCAGGAGAGGGTTTGTAACATCCCTCCTACTGGGGGACAGCACTGGGGCTAGCGCTGAGGACCTTTGGGGAATGCACAGCGTAAGCACCGTTGTGGTAGTGCTAGTTGTGGGACTGTGGAGACCCTATGAGGTTGAGGTTAGCTTCTTAGGGATGCTCGAGCTAAGGCTAGGAGCCCTGAGGGAACATGCCCAGAGGACCAGCCCTTTTTTTTCTTTCCTGGGCAAGACAAGGCCTCAGGGGCACAGTACAGAGTATCACCCAGGAGGATCCAGGCCAGGAAGATCATTCCCCTGGGAACTAAATGGCCTTTCTGAGCAAGACAAGTGCCTTTGGCAGGGAACTCGCTGGCAAGTAGATGAACAAGCAGTCTGCTCCCACACTGGCGACGGGGCCGTCACAAGAAGAATGACAGCCCCTTCCTCCTGCCCCCTGCACGTCCTGCTTTATTTTTTTATTGGAATAACAGTAACTTTTAAACTCTTTTAAGAGTTAAAATAACTTGCAGTTCTCAAAAGATGCAGCATTACCCGATGCTGGGAGAGCAGGGACTTGTAACTACGGCAGGCGCAGCAGCAGAAGTATTTGCTTTTTACCCTTCCTTGCCCTTGTGCCTCGACCTGAGCTGGAGGGGCCAGCTCTGTGAATGAAAGCCCACTTCTGTCTCCATCGCTGTTTCTTACCAGCTGAGCTTTTTCTGAAGAGGTGGGAGGAAGGCAAAACAACTTCAGCTACAATTGTACTCATTACAGGGATTTTCAGAAACTGGAATGGCTGTTGCTTTACTTTATAAACTGCATCCCACTGCCAGCTTATAAATTACCAGTATTATTATACCTCTCCTTTCAACACTGACTATACTCTTTGCCCGCTGAAATGAAGATGGAAAAATAGGGGGAGGAACAAACACCATTTTCCAAGCCCGGTTCTCATGTTCTCAGGATTTCGTGCCCAATAAGCTTTCTAGTCAGTGAGGCATTAAAATGCTGAGCTTTCAAGCCAGTAAATTGCAAAAATAATCTGCTGGTCCCCTCAGCACAGAAGGAAGCCTGTCCAGCTGGACTGCTTCTACATATGCTGTCAGGCAGAGAAAGATGTCCACCACTTGTCACCTCCTCCTTTGGCTTCTGGGGCGACTGTGCATAATTCACTGAGTGTGCATAGATGCTGCTGGCAGGCACGGCAGCGCAAGCAGCAGGGAGGGAAGCAGGCACTACCAGAGGAAACGGAGCATAATGAGAGCCCCGCTTAGCACCCTCCCACATGTGTGTATGCACACACACTTTTACACTCATGTCGTGAAATACGAGAAAGAAGGGAGAAACCGGAGGGCGGTGAAGCATAGCGGGTGTCCAGGGAGAGGGGGCTCAACCGTTGCGGCTTCTTTTCAACCGCAAGGATTTAATGCAACATTAATCTCTGGTGTTCTTGACGCCCCTGATCACAGTCTCCTGATCTCATCTGAGTCGGCACTTCCAGCACAAACGTCTATTTTCTGTGGAAGAACTGATTCCACAGAAAAAAAAGACCCTACATCTCAGCTGGATACTGATTTTTATTCTCTAATTAATTAAAACAGAAGATCCTTTCCACCCTTGAATGATGGGAATGCAAAAAAAAAAAAAAGGCTGAAGGATGGCTGAGGTCAGTTTTAATTCACTTGATTTCTGTCATTTAAGGGGAAACATAAAAGTCACCAACAAGTACTTTTGAAAAGAGACATTATTTGAAAACAATTAAAAGATTTCAATGGAATTATCAGCTAGGTGCCTGAGAATTACATCCTTTGTTATTGATGCCAGCGGCACACCTGATTTGGCTCAACAGCAGCAGGCAGCAATCCATATGTAAGGCCACAACCTGATACCTGATGCTGTGATTATATCGCATTCCCTCAGCTGGACTGAATAGAGCCAAAATTTCACCAGCGCACCCTGAGGCTCCTATCTTGACTTGCCACACAGCCTGTCTCCGCTAGCAGTAAGCCTGTGCTGTCAGAGCTGTGTGTCTATGCAATTTGCACAAGGCATCAGTGCTTCTGCTTCAGAAGAGAAAATGTGACACTTCCATACCCGAAAACACAAGGCAACTGTGGCAGTGTCTTCTCAATGGCGAGGGCACTTACCCAAAGTGTGACCAAAAGAGTATCTCAGGCTTTTTAATTGCTTTCCAAAGTTGATGGAATCAACTTTGAAAAGTTGATGAAATTGATGATGAAATGAATCATAGCGAGTTGATCACCATGATTTCATCTACCCCAAATGTTTGTATCTGACTACTCTTCAGAAAGCATACCTATAAGGCAGCAGGCTGGGTGGCTGTCTAACTGTGACTCGGACCCCGGGCTCTGTTAGAAAGCTTGTGGAATTGATTCTGAAGCTAAGGAATTACATCTCTACCAAGGGATATACTGGTCTTCTGCCCTGTTTTTTCTGTATGTGCCATGGCTCCATGCTCTTAAACAACAAAAGATTTCTGCTGTGTGTTAGAACCAATGAGCAGAGACATGTCTTACCATCTCTGAAACTTGACTGGGAGGTCTTTACAAAATCCCAAGGAAAGGAGCAAATTATTGGGAATATTATGTGTTAATAACAAAATACTTATGCCTGTCTAAGCTGTAACCGCCTTCTTTGGTCCAAAACCTTTTGAGTAAATATAGTCAATCCCTCAGCATGGTGGTCGTGCATGGTTGACAGTGGGACTACAACTGCTAGAAAATGTGCTCTATGCATGCTAAGTGGCAGCTCTGTATACAGTGAAATTATCATTAAAAGGAGTCATAGAAAAAATGCCCAAATACATATTTACTATCCAGAAAACTGTATTTATTACAAAGTATTTACTGTACAGTTTAATTTAATTTTATCATGGCTATATGAATAGGATTTAAAGCCACATGGAAAAAAAGTTAAAACAAGACAAATAATAGTGACTTTAGAGAATAAATTGGAAGTGTAAAATCATTATTTCTGCCTTCAAGCTGTGGTTTCTCATGGCCTGCTGGAGCAGGCTAGTAACCTGAAAGCTGAAAAAAATAATATGCGTACTTGAAATGTGTATCTGAACACTTGGGGTAAGCTGTCCTTTGTGCCAAGTTTTCTTTCACATATGCTGTATGAGAATTGATTGCCTTTGTGATTTTTATCCTAGCTGAAACAAATGCACATGTTGTTCTTATTTGTATGAATGGCTAATCCATTTTAATATGCTGTTTTGACACATGTACATGACTTTTGCAAGTTAATAGAGGTGATTCATATCTGTCATGACTTCCCTTCGGTACTTTTTCCTCTATACTGGCTTATATTAAGGTTAACAGGGAAATATATCCTTGTGCCAATGCTAATGACATGGATTTTTTTTGGAGGCCTGATATGCATCAACTTGGTACAGTACCAGTAACCCAAACATGCATCCCTTTTGGAATGACCCTCTACAAAATCACCAGTGTATGAAACTCCTTTAGGCATTTTGTCTCACTTCCTCAGCTTGCCCCCACAATGCCTTCTGCTGGAACTCTTTGTGTGGGGGTTAGGATGAGGACAACCTTTTGGTACAAGGAATAGTCAGGGAGATTTGTGGTGACTGATCAGTATTTTTTCTTGCCACAAGGCAAGGGTCAATCAGGCAAAAAGTGGCAACTAGGAACATTTCTTTCCTGCTTTATTTGTACATGTCTAAACCATTCCTCTGGATATTTACCATTTTCTCTGAAAATAAACAGATACCTTAGCAAAACTCTTGCAAGTTCGTCCATTAGTCAACAGAAAGAACCAAAGGAAAGAAATCACTTGGCCTCACCTTACACACCCAATTTTGGTGTCATTGCCAGATTCAGAGCAGAGGCCTGAAGTGGGAGCTGTGAATCACTGGTTGGAGCAGCATCTGTCCTTCCACTGATTATAGTGGGAGTCTATGTAGAGTCACCTCAGGCAAGTCATGGGTTTCCTCTCTAAAAGAGTCAACAGTTCTATTGAATTTAAACCCAAACTCCAAAACTTGTAATCAAGATGTTCCTAGGAGAAGAGGATAATCTTGTGCTGCAAGAGATTGGAGAACATCAAAATAAGAGTAATCAAACTCTAAGCTTTGGGGAAAAAAATTCTCCTAATGGAAACTGAATATTTTCCTGATTGTTTCCATCTGCACTACACCCTGGCTATCCCAAGCAATTGTAACCGATTAGTGGGGAGGAGGAAAACAATTTTCCAGAAATATTTTACTGCACTCATGCAGTAAGTACATTCCGGTTCACAATTGCTTTGCATGTAAAAGCCAGGTCCTTCTGCAGTATGTGTATGAAAAGAGTTATCTAAACAGGGGCTGTGGACAATGTAGCTGCCAAGGTGCTGACCACATGAATACCCTGTGACATAGATTTGGCAAGAATGAGATTAACCTTGTTATCTTGGCCAAATTCCAGAATAAGTAACTAAAGTTGGATAACCTTATTTTCTCTCTGTTTCAGCATGAGATACTGAGCATGGTGCTGCTGCTTTATATTTTAGGTGGTTCTTCTCAAGAGGTATATAGAATACTGCCCTCTTGACATCATGTTTCTCTGTCTCTCCAGAAGTAGAAATGACAATTAAGTGTACAGGGCAATTGCACCATCACATGGCTCTTCTAACTCTTTCCTAGTGCTGCGTAATAGTTGCTTCCTCCCAGCCAGGGGAGGGGAATGTCCCTGTACCCTCAGCAGGCTTGAATCTGGAGTAATTACTATTGACCTCAGCAGATTGTCTGCTTGCTTTGCTAAAAGGGTCTGAGGAAAATTTGTCCAAGGACTGTGAACTCTGAGAAGAAATATGGAGCGAACTGAAACTCATAACGATGTAATACACACTACTAGATCAGAGGTCTCCATTTAAATTTTTCCTGGTGCTGTTGGGAAGCACATGGCATCCTGTCTTCCCATTGCAGGGTGAGTCCTGCAGCACAGAACAACGATCAGAAAGAGCCAAGTGGCTGTGACTGACAATTAGAGACGGTTATTGTCATGGTAGGAGTCATCAGATGCTCACAAGAGAGGTCTGGGACCCTTCAGGCAAAAGGTCTGTCCCAAAAGTACACCCTACACATGCCTTTGTGTAGGCAAAGACTCCATGCTAACAGCACATGCTATTGGCACTGTTCGTTCCTCTGAGAGAGCTGCTGGATAAGCGGGGCTGGGCATGAACGAGGGAGACTCTGCGTTGGTCTCTGATTAGAATCAGTACTTGAGACAATGCTGGTCTCATGGAGCAGTCACTGGCATGGAGTTAGGATTCCTAGGAGATGGAAATTATTTTTTCTCCCAGGGCTACCACTCCCATTAACTGGAGACATTAGACTTCCCCTTTGCTACAAATTTGACTTGATATCAGACTCATTACTCAAATTTCCTTCATTCAGGCAGTGTGACAGGCAGCAGAATACTGGCCAAACATCAGGCAATGAGTATGCTGCACCCTGCAGCTAGGATCCAGAAGTCATTAGCCAGTGTCTCTGTAAACAAAATACATCTAGAATATAGTGTCATGCATGTGCTAATTAGCTACATAGATGACTGTACACATCATACGCGGTAACCATTACACTGCAAAAATAGATGACCACAAAAATATCCTCATCATTGCTGATGGAGCTCTTCCTGCCTGCAGGCATTTTCAGCTAGTTGCAGGTCTCTCTGGACTAGCTAGGTTGTAGACCTCTTGCTTGCATTAACCTGTCAGCCTCCCCCGTATTTAACACTACCCAGCATCTTTGCTTAATGCAGGGTGGGTAGTAGCTGACAGGTTCCCTCCTGGTAGTCACATAGCATTTTCCTGAGCAACAAAGACCCAGTTTATGTCCCAGCTGGTCTTGTAACGAGGGTTGTGTGTAAATAAAACCTTGATTAAAACCCAAATCTGTACTGTTTGAAAACCAAGTTGCCATGTCATGTAGAGTTAGAGCATAGCACAGGCCAGCCTCGTTGCGCCTGGCATCTGCACCTGCTCTGTGTAGGTCCCTCTGCCCCAGGGGATGAGCACTCATTTCAGAGCAGGTCAGCAATGGCTCTCCTGCCTCTTCCTGCAAAATGATCCCAAAGGGAAGCGCAATGCTCCTGCCAAGCCTCCCACGCGAAGCTCCCGCCAGCACCTGAGCAGGCTTTTGGGAAGCAGCCCACAACTGAGGTGAGCTGATGGTCACCGCTGCGGTACTGATGAGTACCCTGGGCTCCGCAGCTAGAAAAGCAGGGGGGGAACAGAGTAAACTGGAATCATGCAGTATTCACCATTCTGTATGGTTCAGTTAAGCTCCATGTTGACAGGGAATTTGTTTGAATACAATGCCTCAAAGGTGCAGAGGTACAAGTTCACATGAACTTAAGTGAAAGGAAAAAAAGAGATTCAGTTTTAGCATTAATGATGATGTGTCACAATTTAGTGTGAAACTTTACTAAACTCCCTCTGACATGAAATTAGGTTTTAAAAAAAAAAAGTATTTTAAATGCAGGTTTTAAAAACTTGGAAATGGCCCTAAAATAGAGTATGTTATAGGCTTGCAGTAAAAAAAGACTTCTGGCCCAGCTGTAGGTATTTCTTAATATTCAGTTTACACTGAGTCAATTCCCACTGATGTCAATGAAAGTGGGAATTGTCCTGAAAAATGATTTTACAAAGGCTGTAAAGGCAGTTTGATTTGATTAATTTTTAATTACAACCCCCTCCAAAAAGATCTGTTAATTTCATCTTTGCTTCAGTAAACCCTTAGTACTTCTCAGTGCTGCTCAAACAGGGATTTAGATGAAAGTGCTTTGTGGAATATGGCTTTTGTTAGAGTTAATAGAGCTGCTGAAATTCCATTCTTTCAGTCTTAAATCTGACAGTTCTTTGCAGACTAATACAAAGTACCAATACACACAGGCAAATACATGCAAACAAACCAACGAAATACAACCACACCAAAACCCAACGCAGGCAAAAGAACTGGTTTGTAGATTTGAAAAATGTCATAGAGCAGCCCTGTCAGTTCATGTCCATTTAAGTTCCCACCCATTTTCATTCATACATTTTATTTGCTGTTCAGGCTCTATCCATGTTTTCTCTTTAATTAAATAGAATCTTTTCTTCCAAAATGTTCCATGTGCCAACGCTTTCCCAGTTATGGACAAACTGACTCCATTTGCAGTGGGACAAATTCACCTTCTGATGGAAACCCGTTATAGCAGCCTTCCAGTACTTAAAGGGTCCTACAAGAAAAATGGGAAAGGATTTTTATTAGATAGTGATAGGACAAGGTGTAATGGTTTTAAATGAAAGAAGGCAGTTTTAGATTAGATATCAGGAAGAAGTTCTTCCTGGAGAGGTGAAGCACTGGAACAGGTTGCCCAGAGAAGCTGTGGATGCCCCATCCCTGGAAGCGTTCAAGGCCAGGCTGGATGAGGCTTTGATCAACCTGGTCTAGTGGAAGGTGTCCCTGCCCATGGCAGGGGGGTTGGAACTAAATGGTCTTTAAGGTCCTTTCCAACCCAAACCATTCTGTGATTCTATGATTCTATGAAATTACACTACACATAAATGTTATCTAATATACAGAGCAATGTTGCCCCAGCATTGTCAATTCTAAGGAGTTCATGCTCCTCCCCAAAGAAATCCAACTGATATAGAAAAGACAATTCTCCAAAAGTTCTAAAAGTTTATGATACCAATTTATTATACAAGTAATAGGGACCATTTCCTCAGCCATATTATTTTAACTTCTGGGGGCAAGTGTTGCATACTCAAATCCTTAGCTTCCCTCTGAAGTCAGAGATGTGACATGATTTAGATAAATGATGTTCAAATTACGGTGGGCCAATTTTTTCTCTGACATTATCATTATGGTATGTGACATTTATTGGTGAAACAAATATCACACTTTTCCAAGATTTAGATACCTCTGTACTGCATGTCTTATCCCATGCTTTGTTATTCTTTGATTCACATGATATTTTCTGGCAGCTGTTGGAAATCTCAGCAGGCTGGTTAGACATATCTGCGGACTTATTTTCCTTTTAACTACAAAATTACATTCATTCTTAATGCATAATTTCTTTATGTGAAAAGGCAGTTCCAAATGCTGAAGATTCCACTGAGGATCCCAACAAGCCTTCTCCTCTTAACACCAAACTGGCCCACCTCCATCAGCCTCTCTTCGGAAGTCCTGTGTTACACCAGTTTGGTGGCCCTTGCTGGGCTGGCTCCAGAATGTGCATGTCCCTCTTGTACTAGGGAGCCTGGAATGGGACCCAGCCCTCCAGGTGGGCTGTCACCAGTGCTGAGCAGAGACAAGGATCACCTCCCTCGGCCTGCTGGTGACGCTGCCCAATGCAGCTCTGTGTGAGGTCAATATGTGGGCAACTCTACAAGGGACAGAATCTGTCATACTGGTCATTGCAGAGGTAAAATAACAGCAAGGGCAAAAAATGTAGGGGTGAAAAGTGTCTTCAACAAGACAGGGCAGGATTTCTGGAAATAGAAATAAAAATGCACTTTCAGAAAAAAGGCATTTGGAATACCTCTAACAGTCACTTCAGAAAAAAGAGTAGTGATGTGTAAGAGGGATGATGTGACAAGATTTAGTCACACTGATTTTATTCTGATATCCACATAATAGTTTCAGAAGATTGAGGAATGATGCTGTAATGAAACTTGGATCAGAATTAATGCAGCTGCAAAATTTGCAGTAGTTCACATAGCAAATAAAGGCCCGAATCTTCAGGAGAAATTTCAAAGCAAAAATATATAATGCAAACCCGACAAATCAAGAAAGAAGCAAAACACATTTTCTACGTGCAAACCAGCAATATGCACATTTTTCCACATATGTTTTTTCCTGGAAGTATCAGAATTTCTTCTGCTTCTTTCCTGCTTTCTGCTAAAATCTTCTAGGTCATCCCACTCAACTGGTTTAGTGTTTGCACTAAACAGATGTTCACAAGTAAATACTCAATGAATAAAAATCATCTTTCTCAAATTTCTGAGACTTTACTTAGAGATACCTTACAGTATTTGTTCTCCTTTCATGCAGATGATTCTTCATGAAGAAAAATAGTCAACTTGGAAGTTGTATTGTGAAAAATGTGCGTGTGCCTGCATTCACACACACACAAGCATATTTGACAAGCATTTTAACATTATTTTGTCTCTTTGCCTCAGAGTAGAGGCAAAGAAGAGAAGAAGATGACAAACTTTTTCATCTTGTTACACAGTGACCACTTCCACCACCACCTCCCTGATGTCCTCCAAAAGAAGGACAGATCCTATTCAGGCTTACACACCAGCAAATTGCTTAGAGATGTATGGGAGTTACTGAAATTGCTGGTAGTGGAATTGCCACACAAACTGCAGAAAGTAGGACAGCTCCTAGGACAGCTCCGCCTACTTTCCATGAGACTTTACACTTTCCCCAACTGTCCATTTGCTACCGCAGCAATATAAAACACTGCAAGAACCCTGTACATGTGTCAGTCCTAAAAAGCTGTAAGGCCACTGAAAGAAGGAAGGGCGGAAATTGTATGGAAAATGTCCCTTACGTGGACGAAGCTTCTGGAAAGTGAAGTGACTTGCCTTGGGTTATGTACAAAACCAGGGGCAGCCCAGCTTCACTGCTGGCAGGCCCCGTGTGTGTGGCTCAGGCGCATACTTCTCGCAGGGGAAGCCCCTCAGCTATGGTCTAGAGACTCACGCAGATTTTCTGATTCAACCAGTATGGTTACTCATAACAATTTCATTAAACTCTTTCTGTACAGTCTTTTGCTTGTTAGTGTTTCCCCTGGTAGACGAACGACTATGTTGAAAATAGTATGTTCTGTGCTCCACTCCTAAAACAAACAACATGCAGATAAATATGGTGCAAAGCACTTACCACAACTGAAAAATAAACTTCTAACCACAGTGAGGGAGGGGAAAAGAGCTGGGTATTTTGTGGTCCCTGAAGGAAATTGAAATCTGCTTTTTGGTGGAGACATGCTTCAAAAGACGAAACCAACCAAATGGGGAAAATGTCTCCTTTTCTTGGGTATGTGCACAGCACATATTAATGGTTGCCGTAAGTTAAATGGGAAACACTATTGATATTATTGTCTGTTTGTTATTAAATAAAATAATTTAAGCTTTGTTCTCTTCTCCAGTGGATTAAAAAAAGACATCACCCTGAATCAAATCTGATCAAGTTGCATTTTAGTATATCATGTCTTGCTACAATGCCCTTCAGACAGTGGCTGCTGCAAAACATTTTGTTTAGTGCCTTGTTTATTATTGTTTTTCTAGAGGAAAAATGGTCCCAAACATAATTTATTTTTCTCCAAAATTCCAATGGTCTTCTATACTTTAAAAGAAAACAGATGATAAAGGCTTCCTGCAAAGTACTGTGTCTTCATTGAAGGACTTCATAAGTCTACTGAAATTGTTTACAAAAAAAAAATAGAAAAAGAGAAGGGGGAGGTGGGAGTGGGGGCGGGAGAGAGAGAGTGAGAGGGAGAAGGAGAAAGAAAGAAAGAGGGAAGGAAGAAAGAGGAAGAGAAGAAGGGAAGGGAAGGGAAGGAAAGGGAAGGGAAGGGAAGGGACTTTAGGTTACTTGGTGTAGTGAGTTAATTTTTAATTAAATGACTAACATTTCCTAGACTAGTGTTTGTATAAACATTCAGAAAGATGTTTGTGTTTGTGTGTACTTCAGAAGTCTCCCAAAGGATTATAAGAAAATAATTTATATATGTTATTGAACCAGACATTTTCATGTCTCTGCAGACCCTCAGATGATTCATGTCCTTCCTTAATGACAATAATACAGTAGGCTTTTGGACACTAATGAACAGAACTGGCTTGGGCTGGTGACCTGGAGATGAAATGTTTACTACCAATCTCCTGGGCAACCATCTCCCCCTACAGGCACCTTTAAATAAATCTTCCCTTCCTTATTTCCGAAAGAGACTTTGGAAATACGCCATTTGAAGCTATTGAGAATACTTCCAAAAATCCTTTTGTTTAAGGCTTGTTTTCATAAGTATTTTGTGTAAGACAAGCAAAGTTTTCTTTCCTTAAATTCTAAGTAACTTGCAGATCGTAACATGGTTTTCTTCCTTTCATTTCTCAATGGCTTATGCCGTAGCCTGTGGCATGGCACTTTGCCCACGAGCATTCCTGTGTCAGACACTGCTTAGGCGCATGAATCCCAGCTGTCATCTCTGCTCTGGGGAGGAACCAAAAATGCACTACATGCTCCCAGTCCAGCTTCCTCATCCGCCTCATCTTCCATGCCCCAGGTACCCATACCTCTGCAAACCCCATATTAAAACTGAATTCTAAGAGGAAAAAGAATGATGGAAATACAAAACTGGTCTTGATATAAGCCACTAAATAACAATTTTAAATCATGAAGTATGATAGTAAATTGTTCCACTATGGTCCAGTATACATATGCAGTATTTATGTATAGAACCAGAGAAAATCAAACCTGACAAAAAGCTGTGTTCTTGGAGATCAGCTAATAATCTCCACGTTTAATATTCCCAGAAGGCAATGCTTAATATTCCCATTGGTTTCATTCAAAGACATGCCCATCTGTTTGCGAAACTATCATATAAAAACAATGGTTCCAGTTCTCAAGGCTTTACTCAGGCCTTTGTGAAACCAGTTACTGGAATTTTTATCTGGGTCAGGAATTCAAAACAGGGCATAATAAATAAGTCATAATTCAAATTTTAATATGATGAAACACTCAGAATGAAAGTTGAGTCTAGGGTTGCTTTATTGTTTTTGTAACTGGCAGTGCTAAGAGATCTCTACCATACTGTTAAATGCTGTACTGTAACAGTCACAACATCCAGTTTCTGTCTTTGCATCTCCATATGTGCAGAGTAAGTTATGCCACTCTACCTTCAGATTTTTACCAGTCTGTATCTCTTAAAAACACGGATGAAATACTTAAGTGAATTCGGACTCAGGTACCTTGTGTTTTGAATTTCAGCTACAATTGTAGTAAGTTTGTATTCTGCTAAGAAAAGAACAAAGTGAAACAGCAAATTCATCTGCTCAAAGCTTTGTCTTCTCTTTAATCTTCTGACCCACAGATGCCTGAAACAAACCACTGTAACTCAGTATGTCTCTGGCGAGGGCAGCAGCAATGTTCCTTCTGCTATGTGCAGCGAGCTCATCCTTTGGTGGAAGGAATGAGACACTTCCCCTTTAGGCTCCTAACTTTGGGTTGACTCCCACTGCACTTCCCTTGCCAGTCCAGGACCTGTGGTCTAGTCACATCATTGCGTCAGGCTTACCCACAGCCACATCTCTCTATACTAGTCAAGCTTGCCTGGGCCAGTGCAGCTCATCGGCCAGCTGTGCATGACAGCTCCACACTCAGAGGGTTTGGGCTTGGCCGATGCCTGAAAACCCGAAGAATTTACATGGCCTTCATTGCTGACAACCACCAGAGTAGACTGCACACTCATCACCTCAGAGGAAGCTAGTGTCTCACTTGGAAGATATTTAAACTAGAGAAAAAGGGAAAGAATCATAAAATCATAGAACCGCAGAATGGTGTGGGTTGGAAGGGACCTTAAAGACCATCTAGTTCCAACCCCCCTGCCAAGGGCAGGGACACCTTCCGCTAGACCAGGTTGCTCAAAACCTCATCCAGCCTGGCCTTGAACACTTCCAGGGATGGGGCATCCACAGCTTCTCTGGGCAACCTGTTCTAGTGCTTCACACTGGAACTTTTTCAAAGAAAAGCTTTCACTTTTCCCTCACTTTCTGGATGAGCTAGATGTAGTCTCCCATGGGGAGGATAGTGAGTTCTCTGTTCTTCTAAGCATCTTAGTAACCTGGTGCTGCTGCCTTGCAACTGGAGGCAGAAATCTTTCCCCAGAGATGGCTGAACTCACTGATTTGCCAACCAAGGTTGTGAGCATTCTTGCTGTATCAATAGGTTTGTACGCTATGGTGAATAGGAATTTCGAGGGACTGGGGAGCAAGGGAACCAGGAGGATTGAGCTGAAGGGAAAGATGGTCTAGAGCAAGTGGTATGTCCTTTATTGCCCATGAGTGGTAACCAGGGAGAGCTGCTGGTGAATGAGAAGTGGTTCTGACGGTCTGATCTTCCTGAAAAACTCCATATGCATCTTTAGAAAGTGAGCAGTGATTTCCAGCAGCATCATTATAAACCAGAAACATATAGACAAAACAGCTACCTTTGTGGCTTCTTTATGGAATCATAATCTTTAGGTTGAAAAAGACCTCTAAGATCAAGTCCATCCATTAGCTAATCCATCCACTGCTAATGCCACCACTAAGCCATGTCCTTCGGCATCTTGTCCACACGTCTCAAGAACCTCCAGGGTTGGTGACTCAACCGCCTCCCTGGGCAGCCCGTTCCAATGTCTGACAGCCCAATGCCTGCAGATGTTCTGGAATAAGCAAACTCATGTGTTGAGGACATAATGCATTTGATATAAAGAATATTGAAATGGAGATGTGTGGAATACATGTAAAAAAATAAAGTTTTTTACTGTTAACTGCACAAGAATCTTCTCCATAGTTCAAGGTGACCAATTTCTGAGCAAACAGCAACCCTTGATCAAGGTCCCATTTTGAAGACCTGTCAAACACAGAGGGAAGGACTTTTGCTGATACAATGAATGGAATGCTGCTGAAAGGAGACAGTAGGGGACAGAGAACGAGGATGGAACAGAGAGTTCCAAACAGTGTTAAAGTGGAGAAGATTGACAGGTTGGTGGTCAAGAAAACAAAGATTAATATGGGAAGAGACTTCCTCAGATCAAATGTACATGAATCTCAAAGAGTAAGGAGGAATGGATGGATTACAGGCAACTTTTTTGGCTTGACATGCCGATTTTCATATACAGCAGCATGTCCTGAGCTAAAAAAAAAGAAGAAAAACCAAGGAAAAGGTAGCTTATAGGCTCTGGGAATAATTTTTTAGCTACAGTGAGATGGCAGTAATACAGCAACACGATAAGGATTTTGAAACTAGATGACTTAAATATAGCATACTGTGGCAAAGAACAACAGAATGTGTCGGGATACCATCTTTGAAGAAAACAATAGATTTTACATTTTAGAAGAGAACCAGGTATTTCATTAAACTGCCGGTGTATATCATGATCCAACGAGGAGTTGCACAACCTACAGCTTGCTCCAAGTCAAATTTGAAGAGACTGGGGCAATGGTTGTTGGCTGGGGTTTTTACAAATCACGTACTTGATTGCTCAACAATGCAGTTGTAATTAGAAGAGTAAAGACAACTTTATGGAACAAGAAACAATTTAAGAGTTTTATTCTCCCCAGTGGGATGGTGAGAACTGACAAAACAGAGCTTGGTGGCCTCCCTGTATTCCTTCTCACAGGGCATTCACATATGCCCTGTTACAGGCCTGGTGTGGGACTGCAGAGCCTTTTTGAGACATCCTCACAGATCCATCACAGACAGGTGGTCTCAAAGATAATGATAGAAAGGGGAGAAAAAAGGTTTAATTTTGAATAAGAGAATTGGCATCAGTCACATTCACAAAGAATATTAGGAAAGTACCACAGAGGATTATCTTTTTCCTCCTTTTACACAGAGATAGGATGACATTTTCCAAGACAATCTGGATGGGCGGTTTATCTTATCACCTTTCAGAAACCTCCAGTGGAGGAAACCCTCTACACTCCATAGGCTGTCAGTGCCACTGTTCCTATATTTCTCTACTAATAATTGCTTTTTCCTAATACATAGCTTAAACACTTTACTTAAAATTAATCTTATTATTTCTTGTCCTAAGACTAGTGAACACAGTGAACAATAAATTAATCTTCTTTATAACTGTTTATGTATTAGAAAACTGCCATCATGTCCTCCCTCATTTTCATCCATACTAGACTAAACAAACTCACTTCCTCTGACCCTTCTCATAGGTCAAATTTCCCTAACCTCAGCTCTTTCTTCCTTCTATTCTTCTCACTACATGCTTCACATGGGGTAGTGTCCTGGGGTCCCAAGGTCACTTCATTTCCCTAGTTGAGGTTTGGACTACTGAGGTCTCACCAGAGGAAGAGGAGACAATAACCTCCTACATTTCACAAATGAAAGTTCTGAAGTTACACTCCACAAGCCTTCCTTCTTTGCAGTAACACTGTTCAACTACAATGAATAAAAATAAAATGTCGATGGGAATTCTGAAGTTCTCCTTTGTCTTTCTGGTGAATCTAAGGATCTTGGTGAACTCTCCTCACACTGGGCTGTAACTTCATTATATATATTAGTCACATTAATATTTCATGACTAATCTTCAATTGCTGTTCAGGAACTGAATTGTACTGTGAAAATATTTTTGCCTCCAGATGGGGCAAGATGGTAGAATGACATAGTTAGACCTGTAGTACTTCCACAAAGTCAGTCAATGTTGTGTTATTTCTTTATATTCTTACAGTGTCTTTATACATGACGACCGTGAACACACTGCCAGAAATCTCAGTGCTTTTGATTTTTTCAGGTTCTCTCCAGCAGTACATGTAATACAGTAAAGGAAAATACAATCTATCTGTCAGTTAAAGAGGGAATGGCATGCAGCTTGGACTTCAATTTTCAGAAAGTTCATGTGTTCGTGTTCAAGAGAAAGAAATGGCCACTCCTCTTTCAGAGTAACTAAGCAGCGCCATGAAAAAAGAAAAAGGATTTCTACAGAGAAAAGCCCATATGAAGGTTCTTGTCCTCCCGCAGCTCACCAGGCTACTTTTACAGGGGGCTCTTTTTACTAGAGGTTTCTCTATTGGAAAAATTGAGGCAATTGTACTCTGCCACAGGGAGCAAGTTCAAGAAATAGCTATACGGAAAGATCCTCAAGGAATATTTTTCAGAACAACATCAGGCAGTCTTGTATTGATTAGGTGGCTGTCTCAGTGGGGCATTTTGTGCATTCAAAATAATAGCATTCCCTATAAGTGCAGGGATAATAGTGACGGACATTTTTAAGGCAAATTTTTTGCCAGAAACAGCCTACGAGAAAAGCACATAACAGATGAGGCTGCCCCTCAGGGAGTTGCTGTGGATTGAAAAGGACTCAGATTTTTTTGTTTTGTTTGTTTGTTTGTTTATTTGTTTGTTTCTCTACTATTCTGCTCTTTAACTACCCAGGATAAAACTAAGAGATCCAAGACCAACGTTGTAACTTCTGGAATTTTTGAGACCTCACAGGACACCTTGTCTTTTCAGTCAATGAAAGATATTTCTGCCAAGTACTTTGTTTCAGATTGTTATAGTTACTGTGGAAGTTACCTTACCGGTGGACATCCTGTTACAGTTCCAGCTGGTTGTTCAGTTATTGGCTAGCAAAGTCTGGCAACATGACAGCTCTGAAGAGGTTGGTAGACACTTGGGCAGAGGAAGAGAGAGACAACGGTTTTTCAGTCTCGATGTGAAAACAGATGATGTTTGACATGCTGCCCTGGCATCTGTGTAGTGTCCATATCTGTAGTTTCATTTTGGGCATTTTGGTTCCATGAATATGAGAAAGAGGGAGGGGGAGGAGAGAAATATTCTGATCAGAGTATCCTACGGTAGCAAAGGGCCACAGAAGTGCCAGAAAGCCCTGTTTCAAAAGAAACATATTAAAATCCACAGGTCGCTCCCCATTTACAGCAGTCGATGCTGGGTCATGTCCTGAGCACAGAGATACAGGTTTTTACTTCATGTGTGAATTACAAATCCTCAAACCCCATGACTTAATTAACCCTAGCAATACATCACAAAGATGGAGGAAGAGGGGTTTTTAACTGTTGTTCATGATTAGTTTTGTTGAGAACTTGCAGTAATTTCTAGTTTAACTCCGCAACATTGAAACCAATAACAGTTTTGTTATTGCCATTAGTAACGAGCAAGGAGAAGAATGATTCTTTCACAATCCTGAACTTGGGCAAAGTAGATAAGTAACAGCATTAAAAAAGATGGAAGAGGACAGTCTGAAAGCTGTAAATTATTGACTCTCATTTAAGCTCTTGCACAATTGCTTTTTAATAGAAACACAGGCATTTTTGACCCAATACATAAAGGCCTTCATTTAAAAGACATGAGGGTTGAGAGACTACAGGCAAGGCATTCAAAGGAGGGATGTATAGTTTTTGTCCCCTGTGTAAGTTCCTCTGGAAAAGCAAAACTCATGCAGTGTCACGAGTTGAGTCTTCATTTTGAAGGTAAGAACATTTGCCACATTTTTCTATGTTAACTTTTTATACGAGTATCACAATGTTTCTCATAAACATTATTCATTAGTAGACAAGGTGCCTCCTGATGTTCCCCTAAGGAGGTCAGCATATCTGGTGGGAGCCTAGTAACCAAAACTCAGCTGCTTTTTGCTAGAACCCCACATGTACACCACCACTGTCTTATCAGACATACACATCTGCATGTAGGACAGCAAAGACGTAAGACAATTTCAATACCATACTCAGGTTTCCTTCTGCACTCATGAAATTTGCACAGGGGAAACACTGGTGTTCAGATTAGTGGGTTAGACAAATTTGCTTTGACCACAGACATATCACACTTACTGAGCTTTAAGGTAACATTACTGTGAGTTATTTAACACCAACTTACTTAAAACAGGGTATGAAGGGACTGCTAAGCTTTCATGCATTTTTAAAGTGACTTCCTAGCCTTTTCTCTACAAAGAAACACAATAAAATATAAATTATAACCCCAGGGAGAGGCATAAAGAAAAAAAACCCACAGGAATAGAGTATTAATTACAATGGTAACATTAAAAGATAATTAGAGTTTATAAATCAAGGGTGAGGTTTTACGATTGGCTTAGCTGAGCCTATGAGCAAACCTAAACCAAAGCCATGGTCCCTCCTTCACTACCCGCTGTTACACGCCTCCCCGCATCCCAGTAGCAACCTTATGATCGCACACCAACTTGGATCAGCTAGGTAAGAAAAAGCAAAGTGAGAATAAAAAATATCCCAATCAAATCTCCTCCGTACTTAGTCGTGCATGAGGGTGAAGGAAAAGCTGCAGGGGCTTAAAGGAGAGGAGGAAGATGGAGAAAAATGTTGAACACTTCAGGCAAATAACTTCAGTTGACATAAATAAACCACCAGCAGACTCAAGTTTATTTGTTGCTGTAAATTACTTCCGCAGCTGATCTCCAGGAAGCATTGTCTTCATCAGAACCTTTATGTCACATGATTCTACACACAGTGAGGTGTTTCTTACCTAACACTGCTGCCTTTCCCAGCTGACTGAGAAAGCAGCAGTAGATTATCCGACACTGAAGTGAATCCAACTACAGCACACTAACCATGAGTCATCCTGCCTAATATCTAAGTCACCCAGATACCCTTTCAGCCAGCAACGGGATGAGACAACTGGTTCAGGTGTGGTTTTAAGAGAGGGGGAAAAAGCCAAAAAGGAGCAAGAAGAAAATGCTGAGGGAATCAAAATCAAGAATAAATTCTTCTAGCACATCAGGGAGGAGCAAAATGCCCTCTAGAGAGTCCAGAAGGCTAAGTGATGATCAGTCAGAGAAGTTAAATGCCTTATCAATGTGAGACATGCTGGCCCCCTTCTTTAAGTTATTATGAAAACTGGAAAAGAGCAATAAGGATGAGAGAGGCATGAAACATCTTCTACACAAGGAACAACTGAGTAGTAGTAGGAGCCTTCAGCCTGAAAATGAGACAACTGGAGTGGGATATGATAGATGTCTACAAAATCATGAGTGGCCTGAAGAATATGCTTAAGAATTAACATTTTTCTATGTCTTCCAATGCATGAAGGAGGAACCATCACACAAAGGCAACAAGATCCAGGTTTGGAGCGAACAAAAGGAGGTGGTTCTTCATGCAACATAGATTAATAGCTGTTCTTGTCCAATGCAAGTGTTCACATGGCCTCAAGACAGACTGGACAAGTAGTTGGAGAAAGGATCCACCGAAGGTTACGAAACAGACAAAATACTTCAGGTCCGCAAAAATTCTCCTTACCCAAAAAAAGCTGGACATGGCAGAGGACTTAAAGAGGGAAGATTTACACATTCTTTCCCTGTCCTTATTTACCCCATATCATCCATTTATGGACTTCGTTGGAAAAGGAATACCAGGTGAAATGAACATTTGCTCTCAGCTAGTACAAACATTACTGTGGTGACTCCTGTATCCTCTGCTGGTAAATTGAGATGAAAGCACTACACCTAATGTTTATACAATGCAAATGAATTAGATAAAGTGAAGTCTTCACCTTGCATATGTAAGATGCAGAGATCATAGAATCATAGAATCTTTTAAGTTGGAAAAGACCTTTAAAATCTTCAACTCCAGCCATTAACCTAACACTGCTAATACCACCCATAAACCATGTCCTTAAGTACTTTGTCCACATCTCTTAAATACCTCCAGATCTGCTCATCTTTTTTCTTGCGATTCTTTCTTGAAAAATGAGTTGATTGTTCTTCTGTTTTCAAGCAGTTCACAGGGTCACAGGGTCTTGGACAAGTACTAATCCTCAGTCCTTCCCATCCACTTTCCTCATGTTTTCTTGTTAGGTTTTTGGAGAGGGTTGGGGGTTTTTTTGCATTGTTTTTGTATATCTCAGGAGAGTAATTTTCTGTTTCCAAATTTTCCATTTCCAATTGACAACTATTATTTCATCCAGTATCATTTCTAACACATAACCAGCCTAATGCTCTTGGTTTCCTAGCAGCTAAGCCCTAAGGAATCTGTCAGCATAGTTCAAGAGGTGTACGTACTTGTTTAAATGTGTTCTCCCTCTGTATGAGGTAGAGTTTGAGTATGTGTGCATATACCTGCATAGCTCTGCAGGAGAATGAATGTACACTTCAGCTCTCGCAGCAGCAACTTGCAAATGCATAATCATGTGTAAAAAATGACAAGTTTCTAGACGGTGAGGTGGCGCTCTGTCATGATACACTTAAAGAATAATTTACACTCAAAGTTCTGTATATTAAAGACATTTTTTTTTTCACAGGCTGTCTGAACAGAAAGCACCAGCTACTTGAGACCAGTGTCAGAGTCAGGACATGCATTTTTCAGGATAGGTTTGCCAATGATTCCTAAGATCTAATTTCTAACCCTGATGGTCTATACCATGGAAAGGCACTGATAAGTTAATGTTACACACACATGTAAGCAGACGACTGTCAATGTACTTTAAGGAACACTACAGGTATATCATGAAGAATGTGACATGACTATGGAGGCTAACAAATGCAAAGGGGTTTTTAAACCATTAAAAAGAATTCCAACTTCACATGGTGGTTCAGGTTGTTTTGTTTCGTTTGCTTTTATGTGGTGCATGTGTGTGTGTTTCATCAGTGTCGTAAGAATTATTTTTGAAAACAGGAGGCACTAACTCCTCAATAAAAAGAGCATACACTGTCCAGAAAAAGTGGAAATGTGTGGAGCCTTAAGTCAAGATGCCCTGCCTTTCTTTCCACCCATCTTGCAAAGAATGACAAAATTTTACTGCGGATATAATGACAGCATAAAGTAACTAGGTAAAGTCAGTAAAAGTTTACGCATACAGTTAGCTGACATCAGCAAGAGGTGTCATGCCCAAAGTATGTGCAAATAATGTGTATAAGACTGTACAGACATCTGGTAGAGAGAAGAATTTTTCTTACAACCAGTACTGAGACAGACAGTAAGATTGCTGTCTTCAGAGCTATAAAAAAAGAACTCATATGGTTAAGCTGAACATGTGGTTGCTCAAGGAAGACGTTTCTCAAAGACTGTCAGCAAAGGGAAAACACAACCAGGGCTGCTTTCGTATTTCCATGTTTAGTGGCTTACAACAGTGGAATTTTGGGCCTGCTATCTATTATAATGGAGGGAGTATGTAAGTCGTGGCATCATCTGGTTTAAAGACCCATAGCTGTTGTTCTTTTCCATCTAGGATCAGACAAAGCAGCACAGGGCTCTACATAATTAAGAGCAACTATCCCACAGCAGCAAGGAAAGCAGGAGAGATTTCCTTGGGAAGCAGGGCTGACTACGGTACCTCAGAGACGTGACATACACAGAAGAAGCAAACCAGAGAATGTTTAACAGGAAAATAGCACCCTGACCCTCTCTGAATTAGATGATATCAATCAAGTTTAAATTTAGCTCCTACACGGTCCCGGATGAAAAGAAGGCAGTAGGGGCAAGGAAAGCTTAACGCCTGAGAATATTTGTATTGCATGGCAAGAAAAACAAGCCTAAAGTCAACAAAGGGCAGCCTGTAAAAACAAATAGTCCTGATGAGAACAGCGCTGCGACCAGAAAGCTCGTTAGCAGCCAGAAGGAGAGGAACTGTCTCTCCGCTGTTTCTTTGCTGACTGCCCCCAGCCCAGCGCTACCGCTGTTCTTCTGACTCAGCTGCTGCCTCCCTCCTAGTGTAACCCCTGAGCACTTGCCAGCACCCACACAATGCACGCCCTCAGCATGAAGAGTGTTTCCCTGGGGTGGGCTGGGCTGGGCTACAGTGGGAGGCAGGAAAAGGAGCAGGAAATATCTGAGGGCTTTTTTCAAATAACAGTAATGTATACATACACACATAGTAATTCTCTTTATGTGTTCTAAGATAAACCAGCAGAGGGAAAATCTGGGTGTAAAATGATGAGAATAAACGCTGCCATGCCCACCAGCAAGCACATGGGATTTCAGAAATCATGTGAATTCCAAAACCAATGTCCCGTCTGTCATCACCTATTCACTGTGGGGGGAATCACAGCTGTAGGGCAATGAGACGCTCCATTTCCTCCCGGTGCATGGGAAAACACAGCCATGCATTTGGACACAGCTGAGGTATTTGTGATTTGTAAGGAACAGAAAATGCATTTTTTAACCTTGACAAAAAAGGGGCAATTTTCACAAATCTGCATTTAGGTACCCGAAAATAAGCAGTTTGATGATGTCAGATACCATTTATACAGCAGTTTGAGATTTTGCATCTGTAGGTTTTATACTGGTCGCTAGGCTATGTTCTGGAGATCAAATTCATCTTAACATGTGGTGGACTGTTAGGTCTCCGAGGTGACAAAGTCATACCTGCAAGGTGTATAAAGGATGTTCGACATTGAGTTCTTGCTTGCAAATACCATTTTGTCCTTTTGTCTTCTCTGTATAGACCACCAAAATGCTGGAAAAATAGACAGAAAGGTAAACATTTTGGGGAAGTTCGTCAAATGTAGCAGGTTGAAAGGGAACCTCTGTTCTCTACAGCAACAAATACTTTTCTGCATCATCGTACCACCTTTCACCTTCCCAGCTCTACTGCACCAACTCCTTTCCTCCTCCAAACTCACTCATGCGCATTAAGCAGCTAAAACCTGGGCAGTATCCTAATGCCCTGACTACTGGCACATATACATGTACATAAATACATCACCACACACAGTCTGGTTATTTTTCATAAGCTTTGTGGGTTTGCCTGTATCAGTGGAAACTGAGGTTAGTATGTGCATTGCCTAGGCCAAATGCATTGACCTAGTCACTATTTCCCCATGAAGAAACCCACTGGATTGTGTACCATCTGGAATAGGCAGCAGAGCTAGACCCTACACAGCTGGGATAAAGGCGGGTTCAGGCATGCCCCTTGATTGAAGAGCTGTGGCAAATTTCCAGTCAATTCAACAGAGAAAACCTTGTTCCAAGGCTGACTTTTCATTTCCTTACCTGGTAGCTGTTCTCTCAGGGTGCAATGGGAAGATGAAACTCAAGATAAAACTCTCACATTTAAAGCACCTATATTTGTATAGCACAGTAGTACACAGCTTTGAGTTGGCTTAATTTTCTGATGTCCGTGTCATTTATTTGTCCACTTGGATGCATGCAATGTAGAAAGGGTATCTATCAAACTAGAGGACCCATCCACCACATGCACAAATTTAGAAATACATTTAAATAGTGTAAGAATAAGCAACTGAGACTTGAACCCAACATCTTGGAAAAACACATTTAAAATGAAATAGTAAGAACATAGATAACTCTTCTAAATACATTTTTCATTTTATAAAGTCATGAGCTATAGCTACAGTATAATTACAATTATGCAGGTAAAGTAACTAGGGTTTCTGACAATAAATAAGAGCGAGTTTCAAGAATCTGCAATGATACCTATAAATCTTTATGGCTTTCCCTTATGGCTTTGACTTCAAAAATCTGTAACTTAAATCTGGATTTTCTTAAGGGTAACTTTTACCTTATAGATTTTAGAGTTAAACAAGATACATCCTGACTCCATTAGTGTTCTTTTGGGTTTTCAGTATTGCCCTCAATGGCAACAGGAGCTATAGCAGAACTGCATTTTCTTTTGCAAACAGAACAAGTAAATCAAAAAAACCCAGGGACAAGTACCTATTGTGCTGTATACACTGAAATGCCTTGGAATAAAGAAGATGATAGAAAAAAATTAAATCTACATTATTAATTCATTTGGTCATAAAAAAACCCTGATTCCTCACTGCCTCACAATATTTGCATACTCTTGTTTCAGGTTTAGAACAACAGTTCTGTGAAAGTGAATTTGGGGCGCTTCCCCTAATAAATGTTCAGGTAATAAACAGAAAATATGAACTAACAGGGAAGAAAGATTGAAAGATCCCTATGTTGCTGTGAAGAATGTGGGAAAATCACAGACAGTATTAGACTGACATTATTTTCAGGAGGTATTTAAAATAAAGTCTACTTTGAAATCCCATGAGAAGCACGCTTGTCCTGGTATGTCTAATGGAAAGAATGCTGGCAAAAGTCTTCGAAAAGTCACACAAGTGGTAAAATGTATACAGGTAAAAAACATTAGGTGAGCCCATACGCTCCATCCCAGCTCTATGGCATAATACCAGACTGATATTTAACTTCAGAAAAGATGCCCTTCTGACTTGGAAAATATGAGGAGGAGGAGGAAAGAAAAAAACTACAGGTTGAGTTTATTTCAGGCTCCCCATGTGTCCATCACTGCTCAACACAGGCTGTGAGCAAGTGTGCTGGTTCACCTCAGTGCTGGTAGCAAATGCAGCGGCAAATGCAGAAAAGCACCTCCCGTTTTTCAGGGCTGTAACCAAACTCCTACTGTTCCACTTTGGTAGCAGGCACTGTAGACTGTGGTATGGAGCAGTGTGGAACACCTCCCATGGCTCCAGATGCATGGCATTGCATGGTGTCCCAGCTTTACCTGGCTGCAGATCTGAATGGGAAAGAAGAAAAAAAAAAAGGCAGAAATGGTAGAAAATCGTGGCAGGCACTCAGGATCTCATACTGTTCTACTGATGTGAACTAGCCTTCAGACAGCCCTGCCAAGAGAAGTGTTTGAAGGTCTGTTAGGGTGAAGGTAGGCCTCTGCGGGCTGCCGGAGACCAGCCACAAGAGCAGAGACGGTGGGTCTTGACCTCCTCCTCCATCCTCCTCCCATTGGGCCTGACAGCCGTCTGAGGCTGCCTGACTGCCCTCAGGACCTGGGTGGCTTTGGGAGCGTTTCTTGCATTAAACCCTTGTCACAGGTCAGTTACTTCCCCCAGTTGTACTTCCCCTAAAAATACCCACTTCTTGTGGCTTCTGTAGTCACATAACTTCGTGTCTCCGTTACTCCTTCCCCAGAGGAATGAAGTATGTCGAGATGCTGGCAGTTAAACTGTATTTAAAGACATTTTTATTTTCTGAATCATATTCAGCATGATGCTTGTTTTAATTATATTTTATGCGGAGTGCTGTAAGATGCATGCATGATCGCCCGTCCATAAATAAACATGTCTTTAAAAGCCCTTATTTATTTTCCTTGAGTCAATTCCTGCTCCTTTCCCAAGGTGCACAAAAGCTGGGATATATGGTCTCCAAAGCCCAACCACAAAACCCAGACACCATACAATGTCAAACAGCCTCTTCGCGCTGCTGCTGTGAGGTCTCGCCTGTGCCACGGTGCCGAGGAGATCCTCACCTCACAGATGTCCACTCAAGGGCCTCCGAAATGGAGCGCAAGCAGCCGGGACCACCTTGGGGGGATCAACTACCTTGTTTTCTAGTTCAAGCTGTCTCCAAAAGCCACAGATGTGGGGGGAAAGAAAAAAGCCTACTAGGGAAACACACTGTAAACACACTGGCAATGGCCTCCTCCTCCTCCTGGAAGCCACTGGCAGCCGAAGAGGCTGTGTATCATGGGGCACAGGCCTTGGTCCCACACACTGGTCCTGGTGGAGGTGCTGTGGCCTGGCTGTACTCTGTGTCAGGGCTCAGACCTCCTCAGGGTACCCGTGGGCCAAGAGAATGTCACCTGCTGCTGGGCCGGGGCAAGGGCAGGGTCAGCCCGTCCGGGGGCAGAATCAAATAGCAATGACAGGCATCAGCCTGCCCATCAAAGGACTTCTTTG
>NW_010244209.1:47294-63961 GCF_000690775.1 Eurypyga helias
CGGGCCGGGGGTGGGGGCCGGCGGGGGGCGCCCACCCCGCCAGCTTTCACAGGACCTCTCGCTGCTGCCGGTCACCCGGAGGCAGTCTCAAGCGCAGCTCGCTGCCCGGCCATGGCGGCCCTCCTCCCCCTCAGTGCTGCCTGCGGAGCTGCCCCGTGCTCGGCTCTGCCAAACCAGCTGTCTCCTGACGGGAGAAAATAATCTGGGATCAAGGACAGGAAACTGGATCCACACATGCAAGCGAGATGAGAAACTCATGTTTCGTGGCAACACCCCTCTGTCGATGCATTTCCCCCCCCAAAGCAAAGATAAATTAAAATGAAACAAATGGAATGAAAGCAGGTACGCCCTGCTGATAATGTCCAAATATCCAGGGTGTTTATGGAGAGGAGTGCCACACAGAAAGTCACCAGCAAAGGCCAGGGGGAGAGCGGCAGCCACATACGGCCGAAACTCTTGCTCCTGTCCCTCGCGCATCTGCGTTTCCACACCACAGCAATCCCTCACACTGCTGCTGCAGCCTGTGCTGCCTGGAAGTATTTTGAGCGAATGAACATATTGATTAGAAGAATAAAATGGCCTTTGATATGTTTCTCAAAAAGAGGCCCATTTAAGAAAAGCAACCCACAAGCCCTCTGAGCTGACCGGCCAGCTGGAAAGAGGCTACCAGTCAGTCCTGCACAGAGAGATGGACGACTGCCGGGAATGAGTGGAACCATCTGGTCCTGCTGCCCTCCAGCCCCATCGGCCTCAGGGTGGGGGTGTGTAACGGGGATGTGCTCGCTGCTCCAGCGCCATTGCCCTAGCAACACAGCCAAAGTGTTTGTCAACATGCAAGTGATGTGAATGATGGCGCCTTGTCCGAAGAGGTCTGGATTGCGTGTGTGGTTCTTCTTCACAAAAGCCGGTTTCACCACTCGCTTCACAAAGAGCCTGAGCGGGAAACCAGGAGCTGGAGGGAAACATTTCTGGGAGTCAAAAGCATATTTTTCTTTTAATTGCATAGGAACTGCCCTTGCCTTTTGGAATCAGTGGCGTCTAAACTAATAAATAGTACCAGTCTAAAGCTGAGGAAAAATAGCTACAATTTTAACAAGTGTCTGCTATTTTTAGGTAACAACAGATCTTCTGCAGAAGCACTGGAAGCCCACTATACCCTGCCACCGGACTGTCTCAGCCTTCGGAGGGCCTTTCTATTTCCTTACTGAATTAGGTCTAAGGAAGCTGCCTATATGTCCTCGTTGTCTTGCTGTCACTAGGTTTAAATGGAAATCTATTCACTGAAATCCCTTTTTTCATCAGCCATTTTTTCGCACATCGGATCAGATGTCAATACTGTCATTAATGGGAAGGAGAAGGGTCATGCCTGAACAATATTGTGTTCTTTTAATGAACAACACAAATTTCCACAGCTTACTTTTCACACCCTCATGTTCCCACAAAAAATGGTCAAATGCCTTATGCTATCCCTTATGATGCTTTCTTCTTCTCTCCTTTTTCTACTCTGGTTCTTATCAAAGTGCATGTTTTTCCATGACCCGTTGCACATCTCTGTTAATTAACAGTGCAGTTCCTCTCCATAAAAAAATTGCAACAAACCTATTCATAAAGAAGGTACAAAAACATTAAGCCTTTCCACTACCTGGCAGGAAAATGACACAGCTGACAAACTTTGCAATAAGCCATTGCTTCTGTGAGACACAGCCCAGTCCTTCTTCATTCAGTGAACAAATCTGAAGCAGACGGATGAAGTGGGAAAAAATAGAACTTGGGAGAAAATTGATCTAGATGGAAAGATAAAATTTTAAAAGTCCTTATGCATTTCCAACCTAATCCAGGTGTCACTTAAATTAACTCTATATCCTAAAACTGTATAGACACCTGAAAGTTTTACCATGGGGAATGAACAAAAGTCTCTTACCTGTAATAGAGCTGAACCTCCAAGTTACATTTGACATCTAAGCCTGATCAAGGTCCAGAGATGTCTCTTTTCTTTGTCTAAGTCCTGAGAGATGCTCAATCAAAATGTGTTCTTGGAGGTGTCTCAAAATTCTAGTCTGAATTGACCACTTACAAAAGGCAGCATCACCAGATTATGGGTTTGGTTTGTATCAATCCCTTTAAATAGTAACTTAGAAATTAGGTATCACAGCCAGACTGTGGAGGACCTGAGCTTGGCTTTTCCCTCTCAAATACCACTTCCTAAGAGTCTGCTCTGACTGCCAGACTATAGCTTAGTGTTGAGTGGCATTCTTTGCTTCTCCTGTTGGTGCTGGATTCAGCAGGCTGGGAAAAAAAGAGCAATTGTTTTACTTAGATAGCTGCTGGTTTCTGCTCCAAGGAATGTATTTTACGGAATGGTTCTTACAAGGCAGAAAGCATGGCCTCCCCCAGTCTGTCCTAGTTTTAGCTTTAGGTTCCTTGCTTTGAGGTGCCATAGGGTGGGAAAACCAAGGTGCTACTCCTAAGTGTTCTTCACCCTATCCTGTTGCTGTGTATGTATGGTGCAAGGAGTCTGAGATGCCACACAGGGATTCTGATTTCCTCTATGGCGTAGAAAATCTAAGCATTCTGATGTTCAGATTTTTGTGTACGTAAGGACAGGACACAGGTTTTAACACCTAACTCCAGGGGCAGATTAACATCTCCTGTGAGGATGGGGGAACCACCAGCATTGCCTCACCCAGTGTGTGTTTATAACCCTCCTCTGCACAGCCTTCTCCCCACCACCTTCCAGGTTCATACAGCCATATAGCTCCCACTGAAGTCACTGAGAGCCAAAATTTCTGCGCATAAACCACTACTTTTCTGCAAAGAGCCAAAAGCCTCTAAGCACCCCTGCAGAACTTTCTAGTGTCCCTGTAATTTATACTGCAAACTCCCTATAGTGGAGCAGAGGGCTGAGCTGGAAGCAGAAGGAGAGAGACAGAGAGCAGAAGCTGTCAGCTGTATTTCTTGGTAGTCATCAGAGCGCAACATGAGATGCTCCCCATACTGTCCGCACTAACATCTGTATACAAGAAACAGAGAGAGTTGTAGCCACAGAGGGAGGCGTGTTTTATGTGGTATACTTCTGTTTGGAGTATGCTGTTCTGGACGACTTCAGTGCATTTTCACATGTAAACGATGTTCTTGTGTTTGTATTAAAATGTTAATTCATCTTTTTTAAGTTTTAAGCCACAGTTTTAAAGAAATATGAGAAAGACCTTGCCCCCTGCAGATGTGTATCAATCTACAAAAGATGTAATATGCCTTGCAATGCCAGTAGGGCTGGTATATGTTCTTTGATGCTTAAATATGGGAATTCCATGCGGTCTGCTGGAAATAATGTCTGAAGAGTTGAAAATGGTTTTTGAATGTGATAAACATGAGTACAAAAAGAGAGTCAAGTCTTTAGGTTCACTAAATTACATGAACAGATTTCAAAATCAAGGAGCTGCTACAGTCAGAAAATACTGTAAAAAGGTTGACGGGAACTGTTGAAGAAAGGAATTGCTGCGTATCATGAAGTGACGAGACTGGCATAGAATGAAACAGGAAGAGTAACACAAAGTCTTTTAATGGGTTCAATTTATTTAGGCTGTAAAATACAATGCTGGCAAGACTTGGATAGAGAGCAGTTTCAAAAATGTTTTACCCTTCACATAAGTGCGTAATCTACAAGTGGTAGGGCAACTGAAATTTTTCCATCGCTATGTATTAATTGAAAAATAAAACTTTAAGTACGTAAGTACACCTAAAAACGTGAACATCTTGTAAAACAAAAACAAAGAAGCAAAAAACTACAAACGTTGTTATGGCTGGGACAAAAACACTTGCTAATCAAGTATTAAATACTTTTAGGACAAAAGTGACTATTACAGAGAGAGAATACTTTCTTTAATTTTTAAAGCTTTAAAAATTGGTGAATGTGCTGCCAAGCTGCACCAGATTTTATTAAAACTTGTATTAAAGCTTAGGCTATACAGAGGGAGGTGACAAGAATGAGAAAGCTATTGTGTCCTATTTGTCTACCTTGCTCTTAGTGGTATTTGTCAGTGATGTTTATAAACTGTATATGTCTGCAGTTCATGCTTTGTACAAATGTTTCTCCACAGACCAAGTGCCACTATAAATCATATTTCTGGCCTGGTTGGCATGTGCTTCAGGAGCTTTGCTTCTGTGAGTTAAGCATTGTAAGATGAAAACCAGATGATTAAAGGTTAATATAAAATTCCTTCTGTGTGCAGAGGATGACCAGGGCTGACACTAGCCATGATTCACCCATGAGAAAGACAAAGTAGAGAAGAGCCTTGCACACTCCCTCAAGAAAAAGACAGGGAGGAGACGTAAAGCCTCTACTAGGAATGAAAATGCTGCTAGAGACATATGAGTCAAACCAAGAAAAAAATGTGCTCACTACATGCTCAAGAAACTATTTTATTATAAATACTCATGAAAAAAAGTTGCAGATTCCTCTCTGATTGGAGAAGGATGTCTCTGATAACTTCATACCCTCCTTTTCTGCAAGGACTTTCAGCTTCTCTGTGTACTATGTTTTTCTGAATGACCCTCCTTTTGTCAGTAAAAGGCTCCATCACAGTGACATTGTTTCCACTCTGCATCTCAAGTCTGGACCTTATTTCTGAAACTACGAATCTTAGATTATCTATTAACATTTTATTTTCCTTATCTGAATTCCTACTGCTTTCTTGGAAATGTTACCATGATCCATCCCTGTAACAATCCTCCTTAAAGAAGCCATAATTACTCCATTTGTCAGCTACTGCAAGTCACATTTTAAAGGCCTCCTGAAGCCATACTCACTAAACTTTGAAGTGCCCAGAAAACTGCAGCCGAACCTCATTATTTGCTAAGGGGCTTCGTCTTTTCTCTTAACTTTACACGCTTACTATCCCTCTATCCACAGAATTAAAATCAAGTGCTAATTATTTTAATTCCCTTTTGGCTCACTCTATATTCAACCTTCGGCTTAAGTATAATGCAGTTCTCCTACCCCACACTTTCCTCTTTTTATCATTCACATGGATCAACTTCTGTGAACCACTAAAGTTAGAAAAGTAGAAAACTTTTTTTAGACCTTTCTGTGAATTTTCCCGGCTGAAGGAGTAGAAGCAGCTTAACCTTTGAAGAAAGATTTCTATTTTGAAAAGGAGGCTACCAAAAAAAATCTACATTTTTCAATCTTTCCTGGATTTTCTGTAAGTTCCAGGAGTAGGAAGAAAACAGATAAACATATCAGAGTCATCTCAAACAATCCTATGCCTATGCCTTTCCCTTCCTGCTACTGGCACATTACCTTGTAGAAGCATGGGAATTAGTTCTTTATTTCTATCTTCCTTTTATTTTTATACTCCCAAGCTTCTTAGACATTAATATGCCTAGTCCACAGCTGTCCTCAGAAATGCTGTTCACCTTTCCTACTTCCAGGAGGAAACACTATCTTAACAACATTGTATTTCTGTTCTTCCAGGTGGTAGTAAATCTGTATACAATGAAATCTGTCTTTTGTTATTTTGTGTGCTATCTTAACTCTACCTTTTGTACCCTACCTTCTGTCTCCTTATACTGTAATTACCATCTACAATTCTAACTCATGACATAATGAAGGCTGCTGTAATCAATTAAATCATAATCTTTTGAATTAATAGACAGGTATATTTAAGAGACCGGTTTCTGGGTCAATCAATACTTCTTAACAATGGGCTCTTCTATAGCCCAATGTTCATGAAATTGTAGTGCTAAATTCTTATTCTTGGTTTCATTGCTCCAGCCATCCTAAGCACACCAACCACATGCGGTTGGAAAACTTTAAAATTAAACATCAGAAGAGTAGGGGGAGGAAAGTTTCCTTTTGCCTCTCAAGAAAACGCATTGTTTAATTCATTCAAATATAAATGGAATGTTCGTACTAAGCCACTAGGATGTTCTTAATTTCTTAAAGATGTTTCTTCATATGATGAAGTATCATCTGACCCAATAAACCAACGCTGGCCTGGGCTTGTAGGTTCACAAAAAATAAGCATTGCCCAATGACCTTCCCACTTCCTTTCCTTTTGGTTTTCTGTATGAATGAATCCTTTTCAGGGAAATGTTAGAATGATATTTTCAGTTCTCCAGACAATATAGGATCAGACCACCAAATTAAAGTATTTTCTTTGTCTTAAGATAGCTTTCTTCCCTAAGAACGAAGAAACATTTGGATCAGATCAATTGTTTCCTTTTAATTCAAGTAGAAAGAGAATTAAGTGGTTAAGCATACAGTTTACTGATATTATTGTAAGAGACATACATTTTCATTTGATCACTTTTTCAGTTTTATGTTAATTTAAACGTATTCTAAAAATTACTATGTGTAGTTTATAAGGAGGGTCGATATGTTTGGAGTTCATGCAAAAATGTCAGGTGAACTAATAAAACAATGTCATTTTATGAAGGCATTTTGAACTCTAATTTTTTTAAAAACTCTGAAAGATATATGTTGGCCTAGATTTTACGTAGAAAATACAAATTCTGCCAAGTGATATGAAAAGGTTAAACTACACTTCTCACTGCATTCTCCTGGTTGGTTCTACTCCCTTACAGCTCCAGTTTGGGCTAGCTGTGATTTTAAACAATAACATTTACATTTAATGTAGTGGGACTAGACAAGTACTATTTCCTAATGATATGAACGACTTAAATCGCTTTGCTACTTCTGTTGTCATGCATCTCTTGAGTTATTGACCATGGAAATAATGAATGCTTAAATGCATCTGGTAGCTTGTGTAGCTATGTTTGTTATTGGACAAAGTTGCATCACTGAGGAAAATCCCAGGAGCTACTGGCTTTTTGAGATGAAAGAGATTAATTTTAGAATTTTTGATTTTAAAAAAGCTGGGTTTATAGGTCTAACTCTCAAATATGAACCCTATTTTCTAATATCATCACACGTGTTTCAGTAAGTTTGCACCTGATCTAAGTCAATAACAAGATGGCAAGTGGGCCTCCATAATCAAGGTATCTGTTATGTAACTAAACAGATATTTTTGATGTCTAAACACTGAGGCCACCTTTCTAATTTATGCTACTCTGCACTATAAAAACTAATCTGTCCTATTTTCTACATCCAGTATGCTTTTATGTTGGATCAAGTTAAAAATCATATACTATTAAAAATTTATCTAATGGGATTATATATTAGAGCTCATTATTTCTTTATCATTGTTCACATTTTTATTAAAATAAACTGTTGGTGCCTAACTTTGGCCATAAGGAGCTTGGCCACTGCCATGACACTGTGCAAAACCAGGAAGAAAAGATAAGAACCACCCCAGTGATGGGACATTCACTTTTCTTCTTACTTCAGTGCTCTATACTCAAGAACAGATGGGTCACTCCATAAAGCAGGGACTCCAGAACAAGGACAAGACTCCTTCTGTTCCTTGGTAGACCCCAAAAGGGTCAAACATCACTGTGCAGCCAGAGTTTAGGGGGAATACTGCCCTTATTTCACCTCCCGGCTTCCTGTCCAGCCCTGGGAAGGAAAGGCCTGTGGCTAGGTGACACCCCAGATGTCTCTCCTCTTAACATCCTTCCTCATGCGAGGAGAAAAGACAATTTGAATTAGCAGACGCATGATGGCCAGAATTGCCTTCCCTCAGGAAAAACTTTCTGTCCTCTTCTGCCTCTCTGCCCATGCCTGGTTTGTTCTTTCTCTGGAAGCAGAGCAGAAGGAGATGACCCATCAGAAAGGGCTCTTCTTGGTCATCTGAGAATTATCTGAGGTCTGAATCGAGACCAAGCCACCCTAGTTACTCAGAAAAACATAGTGAAAGCTGGCAACACTGCATAACACTGGCAAAAGCTTCCATGTCAGTAAGAGGTGTCTCCTCCAGACTTTTTCTAGGACTGAGTCACATGCTCTCAGTTTTCCACTTTCACAAGGACCAATGTTGCTTTAAGGGTGGCAGAGGAATGAACAGCATTTAAAATAAGCCAATTTAAAGCCCAGGCTTTTGCTGAGCTTTTATAATCTGCCATTTACTGAAAATATCTCTCTGTGTGAGATCTTTCCCCCTAAGAACATATGTCCTTCCTGCTTGTTCAGACTCTGATCCTAATCTCAATTGTTTGATGTCATAATCTGTAGTATGGGAATGCAGAGAAATGCCTTCAAAAAAACCTCCAGTGCTAATTGAGAGAAGGTGCCTTCTGGGGGTTTTCTGTGTGCAATAGTTTCTGGGATGGTTGGAAGAAAGCATATTAATCAATTCTGCAGATGACTTGCAGTGGGAAAAGGTCATAAACCACTTAAAGGACTGGGAATAATACAGACCATGACTTCCATAAAACAAAGGAAGAATCTAACATCACTTGGAACATACCGGATGTCCAGATCACTTCCCATAGCAATTCAGCAAACATTTTTGGAAGCATTTTGAAAACCAATATAGATGTGAGCATGAATCAATGAGAAAAAAATAAGTACATTCATGCCTCAGTCTTTAGAAGCACCAGGAAGAAACAGAAGTGCTTCTAGCGTCCAACGTCATGCTCCTAAATTTCAGAAAAGGCAATACAAAATTAGTGCTGCTGTACTGTGTCATTATTCTAGCAAACATGAGACAACAGCAATCATATATCCTGTTGAAGCATATTGTATTACAAGCACTGTTTTCTTTATACTGACAGTAACAATGAATGTCTTTAGAGTGCCTTTTAATTTCAAATCCCATAGCAAGATTTACAGTCTTCATTTCAGGAGAAGATGACTTTTTCTAATGAACCCAAACCAGTTTTTCCTGGTGTTCACAAGCAATTCTAGTTATGTGTACAGATTGCTTTCCCAGAGTCTTGCTAACTCTGTGTGACTGCAGAAATGCAAGTCTCACGTGGATGTCGCCAGGGTCAGTAATTTGAAGCTTACAGCAAGTTACATCAAGTATCATTCATTTGCACCAACATGAAAATGTTAAATACATTGCTAATTTTGCTTGTAATCTGTGAATCGCTTTAGATGCTCTTAGCACAATCTTGTCAGGATGCATAGAGCTGGAAGAGTCTAGGCTTAAGTCACTGCAGCATCAGGATTCATACAATAGGCTTTGAGAAGACATCTCAGGCTTCCAGACATTACCATCTGAATTATTTTCCCACCGTCTTTATTTACAAAATATGGAAGCTTTAATATAATTTTTGTGACTTTAAAATGTTTTTAAAATGTTAATAATTTTCATAATGTTATGCTGTTATCTTCCCTTTTTCTGATAGCTCACATTTCAGAAATTCATAAAGAATAATGACATCTGTAATTGCTGTGACTGACTGTAGAACATCGAAAATCTGCATTGTATTAATTAAGGCATATATAGATTAAAAATCTACCTGCCTTATACAGGTATTATACAGGAGTTGACTGATAATGTCTGTACACTGCTTGGAACATCTATAGAGCAATATGAGAATGATGGGTGTTGTTCTCTCTTCCATTTATTAGTTTATTTATGTCTCATTTTTCTCTCTCTTCCCTAAACTCTTCATACAGTAATTTATATTTCTAATACTGGAATGTTATGAGTTAACTTCTTGGTTCAGTCTCATCGGACTTGGAAAAATTCTTCTCTGAGACTATTTTGCTCTTTATATTCCTGTGCCCTACTGACTGGTTTTTGTTAATTTTATTTTTCCTCTCTGTATCAATATTCAGATGAAACCTTTGTCTTATCATACTTACTTATTCATTCTTCTCCAGATTTCTTCCACTGCGTCTGAATCATTTATTCTTACTTCTTTTCTAACTGTTCATATACCAGAGTTTTCTGAATATACTGGGCATAGGATCATTTAAAAAACAAAAATCAGGTCAATTCTAGCTTATGCATTTACAAGACTGAGAGAATTTTGTACTCCTATTGTGTGAGATGGTTTTCTTATAACTTAATTATGGCAAACAAGAAGGATCAGGCCAAATGAAGAAAGATGGAAAGTTTTGTTTTCTAATGAATTTCACACAGATGCAGCAGTTTCTCTGCTGCTGGCTTAAAACAAGGCAGACGCAAGTGGTATGAACAACATGGTCAGCAGCAACCTCATTTGCTTAACCTCAGTGCATCAAAAAAAGAGAATAAGTTTTTTTGGAATGCAAATATCATTGTGAAATAAGGAAAAAAAAAAGAAAGGAAAAAATATAGGTTACGCATGGCTGCTTTTAATGGAAATAGTATGATGTCGTTTCTCTCGCTTTCTTCATGGTTTGAAGCCAGCGATCCCCAGAGAGAAAAATTCTGAAGTTGTAATGAAAAGGGATCATTTCAGAACACATAACAGGCAGTTCCCTCTTCTTTTATGTTCTAGGGAGAGAGAATGTTTCCATTGTATGTGGCTTTTTGATATATGAGTTTGAAAAGAATACTCAATCCTTCCATGAAAAGGTTGAATATTCTTGTCTTTGCTTAGTTCTCATTCCTGAATTACACTGAAATCCCACTCCCTGGTTATTCATAACTTGCTAAAGTTTCCCTGTGAGGCTTAAAATTGTAGCACTCTAGTCTAGTAAAGACATTTTAAAAAGAAATACCAAGCTAAAACAGATAATGCATTGCAGTATAAACAGTATCCGAGGCATAGGGGAGGGAGAATCGACCCCATATTTCCCTTTTTCTTTCCCTCATGTTGCGTACAGAAAAATTTGTGCCAATAAAAGGGTTTGCTTACATTAAATTGTGAGGCCATTTGTAAGTGCAATGTATTTCAAGCTCAAAGAATACTTGGAGGCTGAACTTGAGACATTCACACTACGCAGTAATTGCTCTATTTAACAATTAAATTCTTAAGTTGTTCTGTTACAAGATTACTCTTTTGAAGCCTGTCTTGAAAACCAATCCAATAGTCTTATAACAGCCTCTAAAAGAAAACTGGACCTTCAAGAAATCCATGTTGTAGATCTTTCAATGTTCTTCCTGACTTGCAATTGCAGTTTATTGTTCAACAGTGTGAAGAATTTCTAAGAACAGCTGAACTAAAAGTAAATCTCAAACTACAAAAGGTGAAGTGAGCAGAAGTGTATGTTTAAGGCAGTGGGGCAATATGGGAACATCTGCAAATATTAACTATTTTTTTAATCCTCTTTTAATTAGGCTTCTTAGAAATAAATTAACGTGTTAAGATTTTAAATAAAGGGTTGGATACGGCACTCCTGCACCAAAACTTCCGCCTGTCTGATCAGATGTATGTTTTGCAAGGGTTACGTTCTACTGTCCTGTAAAGAGGATTGTTCTGTTCATCTTGCCTGACATCAGGATAACAAAAATTTTATTTGCCTATACCTAAATAGGTACCCTCATGTCCTCTGTAGAAAGGGTTTCCCAGCTGTCTGTTTTATGTGCCTTTTTCAGGATGAGATTACTCTCCCTGTGAATTTTTCATGCTATTGACCAGGCAAAGAAGTTAGGTAATCAGTCCAGACTTAGCTAACTATTATTTCTGTGTTAATTCATGGCAGAAGTGTATCCCATCAGATCTCCGACCGAGACTTTGAATACTGTTTACAAATCATTCTCAAGCAATATTGAAAGATTGCAGACCTCAAAAAATACGGGTATAGAGTAAACTCAATGTTTCACATCAGGGATATACATTCCATTCACAAAGACCAGGGAACACAGGAAGTGACTACTGACAGAAATCCTAGTCCTTGGACTAGATTACTTTATCAGCATGCTTCTGTTTTAATGGAGGGTTTATCCACCTTAGTAGTTTTGCAAGATTTAAATTGTCTTTTATATCAAGTATGCAGGATTTAAAGTTTTAACTGACATGCCCAGACAACTGACATCTGCATTAATTATTTCGGGATTTTCCAGCAGTGTTTTGTGGTATTCATTTTCCATTCCTATACTAAATAAGACAGTGGCTGCTAGTAAGTGAGAAACCATAGGTTTAACTCAGCCAGCAGGATTTCATTGAGGGTGACTTCCTACCTTTTCAGTGCATGTTGACAAATAATATTCTCGCAGTAAGTAGAGTTTTGTAAATTCCTGCTTGGAAATGCAACCCTCTCCTATCTCACACACTATGCAAGAGCAACCGCAATGACGCTTTCGATGCGGGATTCAGCTGACCTAACCCTAGACAAAAAGGTTAGCACCTTGCCTAATTTAGTTGTCTAGACAACTTCTATTTTTGGTGGAGAGACACAATTAGCTCCATCTTAAAGATGTTTCAGATAGATGCACTGAATTACTTTCCCAAGGTGCCAATATTACTCCTTCCAAAGGAGCAGAGATACGAAGTATAGACAAGACACCTAACTTGAAGAGATATCAGATGAATCCCAACACAATGGAGTCCACACTCTATATTTTCTTGTTGCAGAATCCTTTTCATAGAACTTTCATGGAATATGGTAACTAACATTAGGCTTTTTTGAGAAGAGCCCTTTCTACTAGAAAGACAGTGTTTCACAGAAGATGGGTGATCTATCTTTTCCCTTTTCTCTTAATTTAATTTCTATCACCTAAATCCCTCTGAAAGTATTGTGTTGGTTTCCAAAATGTTCAGAGTAGCTGAGAAAGGGTGATATAGGCAAGGGCAGTCTGAGCAGGTTGAGTAGCTCAGACTGAAGAATGTGTAGTTCAGATGGGGCCCACCTGATGCTGGACAGTGGCAATGGCAGTGAGAGGATGGCATTTCACAGCATAGACTGGGAATGGCTGGGACAGTAGAATTACCCTGAGTGATGGGGACTGACAAGAACCATGATGAGAATAACTTATGTTATCAGCTTAGAGGGAAGAGGTAGGACTTGTGTAGGGCTACTGTTCCCTATATCACTTTACACTCCAGCTACAAACCCTTGAAACTCATAAATAATACAGGTTTAGCTCATCTCTGGCCAGTAAAATGGGTTGTTTTGGCAAGACTCCACTTAGTTTCATACACTTCAGAGCTAGATTTGTACTTTTTCATAATGTATTTCCTTGCATGGTTTCTATAACAAGTTCATTTTGGTCACTGTGGTTTGGGGATAGACTTGGCCGAATTAAAATCTGTGTCACAGCCATTTTAATCACAGAGCAGTTAGAGATTACAGCATTTTCAAATGGCTCAGATTCATGACTAAATTCCAAAAGGCCCCTACACTAAAATCTGCAGCAAGCAAGTGGTTAAACAGCATTCAGTGAAATGAGCTTACATTTGGATAATGAAAATTTGAATCAACATGCTCTGGTAACCAATAACCATATATTGAATGCCAGCTGAATATTTAAACTGAAAATGCAAAGCAGAGAAGCATAACAACTCGATTACCAACTTCCTTTCTATAAAGGAAATATTGTTTTAAGTGAGCTGTTCTAATGATCAAATATACCACAGGAATGTGTCAGCAATTACAGCAATCAACACAGCACGTTTTTTTCAACTTCTCTTTATCTAGCATCTTCTAAACACTAAGCGGGGCTATGTCCTTTGGCCCCAGACTGTATGCACAAAAAAATGCTGGAAGCCAGCTTTAAATAATTAGTCCTAAAGGAATGCACATACTCACTGTGTGATCTCCTATCTCACGCAGTATTAGTCTTGTGTAAAGACGATGCAACTAAGGGACAGTGTAGTCTGCTGAGGAAGATGCAGCGAGAACTGAAATAACAAGGTCTGCAGCAAGTATTTTGAGGTGTATAGTGGAGCTGGGTGGTAGCAGGATGATGTGAAGATTTCAGAAAGGAAAGAGGAAGAAAGAATTTCTTATGACCAAAATACTCTGGGGCACCCTGTTAGTGCAGTGCCCAATAAACAGTGCAACTTTATGCTGGGCTGAATACTGAGCATCTGCACACGCTGGAGGTATTTCCCCTTTGTAAACCCAGCTGGGGTGCGAGAGAACACCATTGTTCTAAGTCCAGTGACTGCCATCTTCAGCAGCTGCTGAGCAGAACTTGCCATCTATAGCAATTGCTTGCTGGGTTTATGGCACACTGAACTGGAAACTTGGAATGAATCTCTTGTGACCTGATTAGGATTGAAAGCCAGTTTCAGTCAGGGTTTTTTGTGTCATCTATCATATCTATTCTACATAACTGGTAGGTCTTTCCAAACCACATCTGTCTTCATAACTCACTGAATGGCCTAGCATTCACCATACTCCTAACTTGTTGTTTCAATATAACGCAATCTTATCAAAAGGTTGCCCTGAATTATCAATAGCTCGGGGCATTTTAAAATGACAGTCAGGATAGTTGAACAGCATTGGTTTCAGACTCTGAGGCAACCAAAAAGGTAACAATTAAATAATTTATTCTCTAAAGATGGGATACTAAAGAAAATACATGAAGTCCACCTAAGGCAACAAGAAAATCCGAGTGCAAATGCTGTTACATAAGCATACTGTTATTACTGGAGTCTCACATTTCATGAATTTATGAAGATTAAGACTGTGCATGATTTTTGACATGAGAGGATTTTAGCATGTGAACAGGCTTGCAGGTGAGAGAACAAACAGATTGCAGAAGTAGGTATGCCGTTTGTAGCACCTCTGAACTGTGGGTATTTCAGATTTTTACCACAACATGGCTGGAATGCTGGGACATGTTCCAAATTACCTCACTAGCTCATCACGATTACATTTTTTTTGTTTTGTTTTTTAGCATGTCAGGGAAGATTACGTGAGCCTGGGGCAGCAGGCAAGCAAAGAAAGAAGGAAAGAGACAAAGATTTGGGAAAGGGGGAGAAAGAAAGAAAGAAAAAGGAAGAAGGAAAGGGAAAGATGCCTCAGAACAGTTCTTTCACTTTTCAGATGTTTAGCTAAAAGGTATCAAGATGAATTGAGCCCTAAAGCAACCGCCTAAAAGCTCATCTACATTGTACGTGGAGAAAGCAGGAATAATAGCACAGGTTTCAGCCATGATTTACAATGATATGAATGAAAGCTGAATCTGGCAGAGCTCCATCTACTTAATGAAAAACTTGCTGAAGAGGAAAAAAAGACTGAAAAAAGACTGCTAGAAGATTAGCAAGAACTAGCATGAACACGATTACAACACTTGTATATCTATCATTGACCACCATCTGATTAGTAATAAATATTCTGTTTCCAGTTTTCTTAATTGCACTATTCCCATTTCAAATCTACCAAGCTATGATTATCTGCCAGTTTCTTGTAGATGTCAGAGCACATAAAAATCTTGGACATGGATTTGAAACCTTCCAGTGCTATTCAATGAAAGCATCTATGCACAGCGATGTGACAGAAAATACAAAGATAATAATAGGAAAAGCATGCTCAAAGGAACACCAATAACCACTTTCCTTCTCAGCTCCTCATAACTCTATCAGTGTGTGTCTCTAGCTCAGCATCTCGCTTCTGAAGGCTCCTTGAATACAGGCAAAGCTTGCAAGGAAATCAGTTATTTGATTATTTCCTCTTTTATATTATTCCTTCTGAGGCTCAGGCCTCTGCTTAAAAATGCCAGATAGCAACACTATATCCTCAAAGGCACAGAAATGAGAGCTGAAAGGCCCTCTCTTACATCACTTAGCATAGCTCCTGCCAAGAAGTATTGCTCCCTACACTACATTCATAAGTGTTTCCTACTATCCAGCTCTAAATGACTGAAGTGATAGGGCTTCTGTTGACTCCCTGGGGAGGTTTCACCACAGCCTATTCAAACATGCTGTTAGCAGAGCAGGAGACAGTGATTTCATTGTGTATCACATCTCAGGGTTTCTACAGGAAGGTTGGCTCCATGCTGCACCTGGAGCAATCTGAAACATTCTGATGATGCAGTGGTGAAATTTCCTGTTCGCTTGTCATCATGAACCTGACGGGCAACACCACTGTGAGCCAAAGTACAAGTTAGCCAAATTCCTAGTCAGCCTGGCTTGAAATAGATTCCATGGTAGGGTAGAACCCTCAAGTGTAAACCTTTTGCAACTCTTCTTGGCTTCAATCCATGTCCCTTGGAAGTCAGTGGACAAGGGACAAAGCCCTTTAAGTAAGATCTTTGGGACAGTGTCTAGCAGACTGCGTGTGCTGATTATGATAAGCAAACAATAGTAATAATAATAAAAAATTTGTCAGAAGTCAATCTGTGCAGTTCTATCAGTGAATTGACATGATAGACTCTTTAGGCCTCAGCCAGGAAATGCCTGACTCCCTGATTATGAAAGAGGTGGAATTAGTGGGGTATTAGCTGTTTTCAAGGGATTAATGAGTTACGCAGTTAGGAGAAAAGCAATCCTTCTTCAGTGGTGATATGAGGCCTAACTGTGATCTAACTCTTCTGCTGGAGTAACTCCACTGACTCCTGTGGGCCTCTTCTGGGCTGACATCAGTGCAGCAGAGCAATAGTACCTTGGTGTGTAAGCCTTGCATCTTTGGTAGCATATACAGTGTCTGCAGCATTCCTTTCTGCGAAACAGTACAGATGTTAGTGGTATGCTGGCACCAGAAATTACCACGGTGGTATAAAATATTTGAAACCACTAACTGGATCATCTTTCCTCCATGTGATTAAATATGGTCTGAAAATGTTCTCTTTGTAACCTATTAAAGCTGCTACTCTTCCCAGACAGACAAAAAGAATTTTAGCTTAATAACAGATTTTTTTAATCTCTTGGTTTTTTTAGAGGAGTACCTTTAAGCATCTGGGCATGGGGAGCACACATTACTGACAGGTTATTTCTTTGTA
>NW_010244209.1:63978-84165 GCF_000690775.1 Eurypyga helias
TGAACTCCTGATAATGATTTCTAAAACATTTCTATAGTTCTAAGGGCAAAATGTTTAACATTTTTAAATACTGCTTCCTAGTGCTGCTGAAACACTAGAATCCTATCAGCTGCAGTCTTCTGCATTTTTCAGAGGTATGTATTTCCAGAAGAGCTTAGCATGGGCATAATTCTGTTTCCTGTGAAGTAAATGAGGGATTGCTTGCAGGCTTCAATAGCAGCAGATACAGGTAAACACTGATCACAAAGTCTCATTCTTGGTGTCCCTACTGCAGCTAAATTCCAGGAAAGCCAACATCACAGCAAGCATATTGGCTGATTTCCTTTGCTTCTTTCATTTGTAAATATGTTCTATAAATAAATTTAGGCATTTTGGTTTCAATAAGCTCTATTCATAATGACACTATCCTTAAATAGCAGGAATTCACTATAGTAATATAATTAATTATTTTCTGTGTGTTGTTTGGAAGTTGATTAAGTGCAATCACAGTGGCTTAGCTCAGAATTCTTCCTTTATGGAATACATTAAAAAATAAAACAAAACACGGTCATCCATGAAGGACTTCATAAAATGTCCAGGCTGTAAAAGGCAGTCAGCAATCTGTGCAAGTCACGTTCAAAACCTTTGTTTGACAGACTTTCCCAGAAGATTGGCAAAATGTTAAATAGCAACTGTACATGGAATTAGAAAGGGAACAGAATCAGCTGACCTCAGAAATATCTGAACTTGTAGTTCTTCCCACAGCCAACTGTGTCATACATTTTTTTTCAGAAACATTATGCCTGATAAAATCTCCCAGGCCCTGAATATTCACTGCTCAGCCATTTATTGTCCTTTTTAATAAACAGGTCAAGGGAGGTATTTGTGAACATGGCATTTTTTTTTTCCAAAGCCACCAGGCAGCCAATATTTTTCAGTACAATACCCTACTTGTTTTGGGCATCTTTTTCATTCTGAACAAGGGCGTGAATGTTTCAAGATTAGAAAGACAAGAGACTTATTTATGTTTATCCCTTTTTTTGTTGTACCATTTCTTCAAATACTCTTTTATTACATTCCACCATCCTTACCTTCACTAGCTGTTGTAGCTAGCCAGGCTTCTGCATGAATTATTAGTTTTATTACAGAATATCAGACCCTGTGGAACCGACTACAGTAATAAGCCAGCCTTAATGAACAGTTTTCTGCTTGCATCTCTTTGCAGTGTAAAACAGTGCAAAGACATGGAAACAGTCCCTTGGGTGATGTATTCAAAGCTGCCTACAGATTAGGTACTTACAGAAGGCAAGACCCTCACGTATTTGAACTTCTTTAGTGTTAGTTCCAACACTATCTATGTATTTCTAAATTCATCAAAGTCTGTTTCAAGCCTTGAAATTTCATTGTCTTTTTAAGCAGGTTAGAAATACTCTGTCCCTTTGTCATTTGTTTTACTTTTGGCAATACTCAATGGGCCTGTCCTTCCTCTGTCACCTATATGACACCTATATGACCCAGTGATCCACTGGAACGTGGCAGTGCTGTGATGAGCTGGTGGCAGTGAGGACACAAGAACAGAAAACACGTCTGTGGCAGGAGCTTGCAAACGCTCCTGGGTGTATTTGGCTAACACTGTGCTGGGAGGTGATGTCAAAGTTAAGCATTTAGTTATTCTTAATGACTTCCTCCTGGACCAAGTACTCAGGGAACCTAGGATAGAACGATCAGCTCTTTACTTTGCCCTGAGCAATACTGGACTTGATTCATAAATGCTGCCGTGGAACAAGCACTCTAGAACAGGGACCGAAACGGCTCAGATCCAACACCCTAGGAGAACCAAAGAAACCACTCAGTATCTGTATCATTGTGCCTAATTTCAAAAAGGGGAATTGCGTAAAACTGTGTAAGATTACATAAAAAAGCAAACTTTAAACTTTTAAAGAGTAAAGCCTTTATAACATGGCACGCAGATAATTTAAAGGTAGTAGTATATCAGAGGCACAGAGCAAATATGTACCACATCTTTAAAATGACCATGAAAAGACCGGAAGAAAGCTGGTAAAAGAGCAACAGACTGAAGTAGGCATCCCTCAACGTGCTAAGGTTGTGTTTGATACAGGAAAATAGCAAAGATCATAAGCTCTGGAAGGTTAAAAGGAAGAATATCTCCCTCCTCCCCCAAAAAGGAGGATTTTGAGAAACTACTTGCAAAAGACATGAATATGCATAAAAAGTATTTTTTCAAACATGTTAAGAAACAGCAGCTTGCCAGAGAATCTGTATGACAAGAGACAATTTAGTCATAAAGAGCAAAATGACATTCTCCAGAAGACACGTGCAAATTTATGTTTCCACTGGAGCAGTTTGGGAATATTTCTACACTAGCATCCTTCTTTGTACAGGATGCAGCAGATGATTTGCTGCTTCAAATTGGTCCTAAAAACTACGTGAAACTGCAGGAAGACCTTGTCATAGTAACTGGCAGGTGGAATTCACCACAGATAAATGCAAACTCCACCCCCTATCTTCCAATCCCTACACCTACTAGGGTAGGCTCTCAGTTACTGTTACTCAGGAATAAAATCTTCATGTTGTAGTATGTAGATATATGAAAACATCATCTTAGTTTTCACTACTGTTCTACTGAGGCCTTCTTTTGTGTTCTGGCCTTTTTATCTCAGAAAAGATACAGCAGGACTACAACAGACGCAGCGGGGAGGAACACTGACGATCAGAGTTATGGCATGGCTTCAACGCAAGACTCAAATGGGCTACAAGCACTCTTACCTGGAAGGAGGTGAGTAATGGCTTTGCAACAGAAGTCATGAAGGAGACAGAGGTGGGGATGACTGTTGGGGGGCTCTTCCAGTGCAGAAACAGTTAAGATATTGGGTGAAGGCAGAGCTTTCAATACAAACAAAAGGAAATACTGGTTCTCATTCCACATAGTCAAGCTATGGATTTCCTTGCCACAGCGTGTTGATCAAAGTTTATCTAGGTTCAAAAATTTGGACAAAAATCACTGAAGAAAATTCAGTCAAGGATTATTAAATGCAAAAATACCGCTTCTGCTTTGAGAGCAACAGATCTCTGGAAGCCAGAAGAATGTTGCATGCATGTGCCATTGCACAGTCATCTTGCCCTTATACTTTCCCTACTACCAATTACTGCCAGAGGAAAGATCCTGGGCAAGACAGAGCTATAATCTAATCCAGCAAACCTTACTTTCTTATTACTTTTTGAGATAGTCTGTGTGAAAAGCAGATCCTGTTCTCTCCCCTCCACTACGACAAGCGGCTGCTGGGCCAGGTCCTGTTCTGCAACCTAGCTGAGGCAATTGGTTTTTAAGGCACTCTGCCCTCAGCACTCAAGCTGAAGTATTTCCTTTCATAATGTTAACACCAGGCTGGAGTCTAAACACAGCTGAGGAGGGTGCTCCCCCTTTCTTCCCCCTCTGCCCCACCATTTATTTGACACAGCACACCTGTGGCAGTGGAGGAGATTTGAAAGGCAAATAGCATGGGGTGGGGTGATCCATTTTTCAGTAGCTTAATACAGAAAGGGACCAGGATGAATGGAACTGGAGTCAAATGTTGCCCTGGGGACACAGGAAGCTTATAGAGATGGTGATATAATGTTGATCTAGTGATCTCTGCAGTGTGAGTAGTATTTTACACAACTATGTTTTTATGACCAAAACCAGTTAGTTTTTCACGAATTCATTTTTTATTTATAAAAAGCTCCTTAGGGAGCCCTATGAAACATAATACATGTGCTTTTTCTGCTTGTTAGGACATCTGAACTTACACAGCAAACTGTCACTGGATTTTTCTAAACGTGCTTCTTTTCCACTCAGATGAGAAAGAGGGAGGCTGGTTGCAATCAGTTACTCAGCCTGTCAGCTTTTCAGTCAGTCATACCAAGCTGGAAGGCTGGCTGTTACATTAAACCAAAACATCAGCCCCATCCTAAAATACCTGAACCAAATGTTGGAAGCGTTAAGGTCTGCTTGCAAGCCTTAGGAATCAGCAGGTGAAGAGCAGAGTCCATGCACAAACACCACTCCTTGCTGTCCTGTTTGGAAGGCGGTCAGCTCCTGACACCTACATAGACACACTCACACCCTTTGCCAGAACCTGCTCCCTGGGCTAGGGAAAGCATGTGGTACAAGCTATGCAATCCATACGGTCAGAGACAACACACAGAGAAGGGGTAGCCTTGAGTAGGGTGACCAGACATAACTTTATATTTCCTTTCTACTCTAAGGAAATTAAGAAATTTTTTATCTGTGTTGTTTTTCTCACAAGTCTGTGCTTTTCCCTTACACCTGTAAGAGATCTGCCAGAGGTGAGAGCCTCTGCAAGTCTGACAAAACTGGTGCATACATGGGGCAGGATGGATAGAAACCCACTGTTAGAAAGCCTTCAGTGACCGATGTCTTTCTGACCAGTCATTCAGATAGAATGATATAAGAAATACTGAAAGAAGATGTGTGATGACATCTCCATTCAGAGCCATCCAGGCCACATAATCAACAACATAACTGTCCGCCACAACACACCAGGGAAAAAAGTGTCAGTGGTGGTTTTCTCCTGTGCTTTGTGCATTAGCACTCTGCAGAGCATAGGGTAGGCTGAGGCTATGGATTGTGGTGTGAAATTTGCTGGCTTTCCTTTTGTTCCGTCTGCAGTCTGTACATTTCAAGTATTGTATCTTACCATTAATAGAGACTAAACTATTAGCTATTGGTGCTTAAGTATAGATTTTTTGTTATGTGGATCTACAGCTTCTAGCATTATGAGGCCTGTGCATGCATGCAACAGCAGTACAAATAATAGTAGAAATATAAATAGAAAAAATAATTATTAACTTGTTTGTTAATTAAATAATGGTCTCAATGAATTCTGTGGTGATGAATGTGATTTTATGGGGAAAGCCATTTGGCAATACAGTACTATACATTGAATGAGGTAATGGTAGTAAAGAGACTGAATATTTTTATAATGAACACTTATAGGGTCTGATGCTACACCTGGAGTTGAAAAGTAATTGCATGTTACAAGGAAAATGCTTCTTAGTATTTCATTCGAGGAGTTCACAAGAGGGACATGCAGCCAATGAAAATATTTCAGTGGAAGGGGAGTGTCTATAAAAGAAGTGATGTTCAGTTACTTGGACACCCTCATTTAATATTATCTGACATCCAGTATTAACAGCTTGGTCTTGAGCACAGTAATCGACTCAATTGAAAAAGGTTTTGGTTGTATATAACCCTAATGGTATAAAAGCTGCTGTTCTCAGCAGGTAAGCAGAAAACCAGAGCATGAAAGATGAATGATGCAGAAACACAGCCCAGGTGAATAAAGCTAATAATGGAAACATTTGACTTAAACCAAAATTTTAAGGGAAGAAACTTTCTACCAGTACAAATAGCAGTGATGCAAATGGACTGTATCTAACAGTTCTAACCACAGAAAATTATCTTTGTGTATCCATGCATGCCTGCCAGCATGGCAGTGGAAATTTGTTAGACATACATACTAGAAACACAGCATACAGTTCTCCTCCAGCATCACAGTGAAATAAACACAGATCAGACTTTCAACCTGCTTAGTTTGGAAGCTAGGAAGTTGATTCTGTGGTGGACAAAGCATTTCCATTTGCCATCTTTTTCCCTTCTTGAAAATATGGTAGTGAGCACTGCAGAGCATACAGAGCATGCATGTTGTCAGTATGGCAGCACTGGGATAGGCAAAACCCAAATGGACTGCCTCATTTGCCCTGGTTCTGCCAGTGTGTGCACCCAGAGCTCGCCAAGAAGCAATGTGTTCTGCTGCATTGGCAAATATCAGCTTTACTGAAGTTCTCATGGTGTGGAAGGAGTACCAGTTAAAGCTTTGGGGTTAGATTTCTTCCTTCTTTTTTGGGGAGCTTGGTGACATAATGATTTAAACACATTCAAAAAGGAAAAAATGTTGCAAAGATCCTCCGTGACATGGCAGTGGAAAGTTGCTGAGATAATTTTACTCAGTAAAAATTATTCTGATTTTCCTGAAAGAAGGATAGAAGTGTTCTCCTGTTACGGAGAGCTGTGACTGTTTTATAGCATAACTGCAAAAGCACATCTACTTTATATGAATGCAGCCCAGGTCACCTCCTACATGATGGGAGAACAGACAAGTATTCATTCTTCTTGCACTTGCTTAAAAGAGAGGAAATGGTACAATTTTGTCAAGCTTTTTTTGGTTAAATATGTATCAGATCAAAAAATAGACCCAGACCTCACTTTAAATGGATTTGTGTGTCAGCTTCTAACTTCTAGCAGTGATGTTAATGGTAAGGCAGATTAGAAAATTGAAAAAGCAGTAGATGAACAGGAGTTCATACAAAAAAGGATGGGAAAATATCCAAGCAAGCGGCATCAGCAAGAGAGTTTATAATTGAATTAAATGATGAAAAGAGTAATGGGTCAAGTGATGAAAACAACAATACAGCCTTTCAAGGCAATAAGGATTAGAGAAGCCATCTTCCAACTCACAGAAAACCAGTCCTTCATTCCGCTAACACAAGAGCAATTGTAAATTCTGTTGACTAAGTTTGCATGTAATGAGATATTAGACTTGCTCTAAGATTCGCGGTGCATAGTTTAGCAACTATACCACAAATGCACAGTGAATATTCTGACTAATTTTAAGCCCACAGGATGTTTATGGAGCACAAGTGTGAGTTGAGGTCATCATACAAAAAGTGCACTATGGAAATGTTAAGATTGTCCAAAAGTCTTTTCATTTCTCTTGACCTTTGTGTGACATTATGATACAGGCTGTCAAATGTAGCACACAGGCCAATAATTGCTGTATAGACCCCACAGAAGCAAAACCTTCCATGATTTCTAACAGCATCTCTGGCTGAGCTCATCCTGTAGCCCTACCTTCCCTGCCTCCTACCTTGTTTTCCTCTTGTTTCCCATGGGCAGAAGTGTTTAGTTTGTGATTAGTTTGGGGACCTACAAGGAAGCTGGGGGGGGGGGACTTTTTGCAAGGTCCTGTAGTGATAGGACAAGGGGTAACAGGTTTAAATTGAAAGTGGGGAGGTTTAGATTAGACATCAGGAAGAAATTCTTCCCAGAGACGGTGGTGAGGCACTGGAACAGGTTGCCCAGAGAAGCTGTGGATGCCCCATCCCTGGAAGTGTTCAAGGCCAGGCTAGATGAGGCTTTGAGCAACCTGGTCTAGTGGAAGGTGTCCCTGCCCATGGCAGGGGGGTTGGAACTAGATGGTCTTTAAGGTCCCTTCCAACCCAAACCATCCTGTGATTCTATGATTCTATGATTCTCCCATACAGAATTTTAGGCATTAGTTTTCTTTTGGCATTTAACATACTTTGCCTTTTTCTGAATTACTTTATCCCTGTTGTCTGATTTGCTTTGTACAGCTAAATTTCTTCACATCATCACAGCCTGGAGTTGTAATTCATCTTAGGAGAAAGTATTAGAGAAGAAAGTATGTAGACTTTTAGTATATGTACAACAACATTGCTTTATGTGAAGTTTTCAACTGCCTTTAGGTGTGATTCTCCTGATGTCTTTTCTGATCCAAAAGCTGCCAGAGGTCCAGAGATATGTTGGAGTTTCATGACATAATATTGCTCATAGTAATCCTTCTATTACTGAAATTTATGGTTTAAAGAATTACTGAGAAGTTTAAGTAATAAACCTTCAGTCATGTGATCTGTCTGTTAAGAAGAGTTGACTGTCCAGATCATTGAGCTATTTGCATTGTTTCCTGTTTCACTTCTTTATCTCCTTGGCCCCACTTCTTTTTCTCAGGAGTTCATAATCACCCATAAAACACAAGCAATTGCTAGCAGTTGATATGTGAGGCAATAATACCATTGAATGACAACTTTGAGCTTAGAAAAGCTCTATTTTTAGTAGAAAACAGCAGGATAAATCTAATTAGGCTTCACCGGAAGAGGAAAGTGAAACAGAGATACTAGAGAAAATGTATTTTCCTAGACGATACTGACATGAAATCTGGGATTGAATTCACGAAACCAACAGGGCATTGAATGAAGCAAATGAACCTCCAACAGAATGTGAACTGATTTAATTTTACTTTTTGCCTTATACGTCCACATGGTCATCCTGGACCAAAAGCTTTCTCAAATGGGTTTTTAGTGTTATTGCAGAGATAGAATAAAGTATCTATCTGTGCAATGAACTCTCTTAAAACTGCAGCTCTATAAGGATTGTAGATATCTATGGCAGCCCTTGATTAGCGACTACTTCACTGATGATTAAAAGACCCGGAACAATAGCTGTCTAACCATCTGATCAAACTGCATTAATTAGCTCTACAACTAAAATATAACAATACTGTATCAACAGTGGTGGTTCAATTTATATAACTATTCTGTTACATTTAGCTTTAGAGCTAGTTAGAATATTTTGATCATGTAATGCAAGATGCTGCATTCTGTACTCTGAGTGTTATATTATGTTAAATTGTTAAAATCCTTCACATTTTTTCCTATATCTGGACTGCAGTGACTGATACAGAAAGCTGCTAAGACAGAAGAACAAGACATTCCTGCATGAAAAAATATGAACCACAAGTAGCACAGAACTGTGTCTGATGCATGAAAGAGCTACAAATACTCAACAGATAAAGTGAGGCTTATTATCTCTTACTTTGTGCTTCGGGAGTTTGAATATGCTGAGAGACTAAAGAGTTCGAGTGCTGTAGCAGGAGTAATCTGGAGAGGAAGAAACATTGCCTAAGTGCTGGGACTGTCAGGCTGTCACATTCCTACCTGGCCTGGCTCTCAGACAGAAGGGTGGCCGGAGGTCTGCAAGTGTCTCGAACGCTGTGCACACCACCAACAAACTCAGAAAATGTTAACACTCCAAGGTTTGGGATTTTTTTTTTTTTAAATAACATTTCAATCATCATAGTTAATATTCAAGGCTTAGGGTGGCTTTTTTTGGCCTATAATTGTTAGATATCTAGGCTGGGAATGTGTTACTCGGGGAGTGTGAGGGTGTGCGTGTCTGTTTTTCCTCTAAATTCTTGATTGAGTTTCCTGTTGTTTAATATTAAATAGTATGCAAGGTGAGAGTCAGTATCTTCTGTAGTCGGAGAAGAAGTAGTAACTTTTCTGTTGGTGAGAGTCTCCACAGCTTTCTGATGAAAGAGAGCAAGCTCCATGCTGTGGGCGAATTGCTGCAGTTCTCAAGCAGATGAAAATGTGGCTTTAAGGAACTGTTTAGCAAGTGTTTCTTGCTTTGGCTATTTTCTCTTTTCGTACTACTTGTCGCTATTGGTCAGTCAGACACTTCCAGCAAGCCAGGAACACTCTGTTACAGAGCTGCTGATACAAACATCCTTGTCCCAGCTAATGCAATATTCAATGCAAAAGAACTTTACAGTTCTGTGATATGCTTTCAAGTCTGAAAGGAACTCATTTTTTATTAAGGAACATGCCAGAGGTCTGGAAACTGTCACAATGTGAGACTTAAAAATATGTTGTACAACAAAGATCTTGACTTTTCAGAATTTGGGACATTTTGGAGGGTGTCCTGGTGCTTGTCTGGTTTTAGGTTTTGGGATTGACTACCCTTTGTTTGGGTTGGTTTTGGTCTATTTTTTTTTATTTTTCCCCCATTTCTAAAGCTATTTTTTCTTCAAACCTTACTTTTTTAAGGCTCTCAGTTATATTATGTGCTTCTGACTAAAGCCAGGGCAAATGTGTGGAGTCAAGTCTGTTCTCTGACATGCTGCCACAGAAAACCTGGGGTTTTTATCATTCGCTTAACCCCTTGCTTTTCTATTTCTGTGTGAATCACTTCACTGGCAGGCTATAATTTATAGCTTCCTCCCTGTAATATAAGTGCAAATGCTTAATTTAACTGACATAAATTGTATGCAAAGGACATGCTTAAAGTTAATCAGTCTTACGAGCCTGCTCTTGCAGCCGTAATTTGTACCTCATACAAGAAGAAAAATAATAAATGAAAAAAGAATGGTATAACAGAGTGTGACAATTAAAATGGGTGTGTAGGGAGGAGGAAGATCTTTTCCTTGGAAAACTTTTGCTTGGAAACTTAATTAACTCCGGCTGAATCCCACAAAAATTCTCTATAATGAAATAATCTGCAATTTATCTTTCAAAATTTAACTCTTTATGTTTTGCTGAAATACAAGAGAAATAAGTATATGACCACACATCTGGACATGGAATTAAAGAACAGAAAAGAAAACAAAAAGCCCTAAACAACAAGAAGTTTACAAAATGTATGGCACTGTGCATTGAAATTTAGGATAGGGGGCCAGCAGGAACCCAGCAACATGTCTGGGTAGAACAGGAAACCCCAAATACAGTGACCTGCTTTGTAATTTAAGATGCCGATCTCAGTGTTTTGTAAGGCTGGTAATGTGTAGTTTCTGAAAGCTAGGATGACACAAAACCAGTGTGGGAAGGAGGGAAAGCGACTTGCAGTGTGGGATTGTTTGTCTTTTAATGAAGGATAGCTGAGAAGTTAATTGTGCCCACGCTTATTTTTATGAATGCAGGTAACCTGAGCCAGTGACATCTACGGATGAGATTCACTCTTCAGCTCCCTGTGAAGCTTGGCACGGGGGCTGCTATTGTGCACCGGCTCACAGGAGACACCAACACTACGGAGGCAGCAGGCAGCCCTTGTTTGCTTTCGTCATTCAGCTTCAGAGCGGTGATCAGGTTTCTTCTCCCAGAATCGTGCATGCTTTCCCCAGGGATAACCAGAGACAGTACGTGGTACTTTCTCTTAGCAGAGTAGTTATGTAACTTGCAATACAATTCTCTTATTTTAGCTATTATCTGGAAGTTCCAACTCATGTGCTTTAAGGAAAAGCAGCCAATGAATTCACTTACCAAAGTAAATGTACTGACAGTAGGGTTTACTGTCTTCTTCAGTGCCACCCTAATTAGCGTCAGCCCTGTTAGGACAAGGATCTTGTAGATCTGTCTGAGAATCATCACAGAGGGAAACACTAAGGATTTCTACCATCAACGTAATTTGCATCACAGTATCATCTGGAATCTTTTTTTTAACCCAAGTGAATCCTTAACTAACTTAAAAATCCCTTTGATATCTCGGTTGGCAGAGTCAGAAAAAGACTCCCTAGGTAGACAGAGGATCAGTTGGTATATCATGTCTTGCAGCAGCCTTCATTTGAAAGGCTCCTATTAACCAGAGGAGTCTGAAAAAGTTGATTTAAAGCCATAGAAACCAAAGAAATTATTTTTCTGCTCTCCAAGAACACTCCTGTTGGACTACAGGAGCCAAATGGTGCAGCCTGCAAACAGCTCCCTCACCACAAGCGACCCAAACCCACCGGTTGCACCTCTTTTGTGGTAAAGTATGTCAAGGAACCACAGTTTCTCTTTGCTGAAGAAACTCAGAAAAATCTTGGCTGTTAATGCTTTTTAAACCTGAAAACTGCCCAGGGATTGTTTCTGCAATTTCTAATGTTTCACGGCCCCAGCAATAGGCCCAACACATCCAGGTCTGCAAAGACTGACATTTGGTGTGTCATATTTATGAAGCAGAATAGATGACTCTTGTTTTTCACGCAAGAGTAACTACTATTAAAATAGTCATCCACTAATATCAGCACTATAACATTGTGATGCTTTCCTTAATTTTTAATTCTGAAGCTTCAATGAAGAAATTCCTGTGAATTATTGATCTGTTTCAGAGCCACTTTAGAGAGTACATCAGAGTCCTGGATGAAAACCTGGACAGAAGCCAGTCAGTGTCAAAACTCCCAAGTCAACACAATATTTAGTTTAAGATCCTACTTTCTATCATCGTATTAACTCACTCTAGATGAGAGACCTGTGCTGTAGCTCTGAAGCCCTTTCTTCACTCTAGACTTTCGTTAGCATAGATCAAAGACAATCTTCATACAAGTTAGTTTTCTTTAATTACCACTCACTGACAATAATGTTCTGTTGTCAGAGCCAAAGTCAAAAGGAAAAGAGGAATATCCTCCAATTGCTTTACACTAGAAGTGATGTCAGAATCTATTTTGTGACTCAGTAAGCTTTATTGCTAAAAAGTCTACAAAACGTCAGTGACCACATATATAGATATATATATAAACAGTCTTTTATTTCTATTTTCTTATGAAATCTTACAATTTCATTTTATATAAAAAGTACGTTTAAGCGAATACAGTTAATGTGTATTTCAGATAATTTTTACATGTGAATCATAGAATTGTAGAACCACAGGATGGTTTGGGTTGGAAGGGACCTTAGACATCATCTAGTTCCAACCCCCCTGCCATGGGCAGGGACACCTTCCACTAGACCAGGTTGCTCAAAGCCTCATCCAGCCTGGCCTTGAAGACAGCCAGGGATGTGAAGACGTATTTAGAAACTACAAGATGTACCAATAGCTTTCTGTCCCTATTCACCTAGACATAGACGAATATGAGGCAAAATCATAGACTCATAGAACAGTCCTGGTTGGAAGGGACCTCAGAGGACCAACTGTTCCAACCTTTCATGAGAAGGGGAGCCTAGATGAGATTATCTAACACACTGTCCAGTCACATCTTGAAGATCTTCAGTGGTGAGGACTCTACCATGTACCTGGGCAAGTTGTTCCAGTGATTGACTGTTTTCACTGTAAAATGTCTGCTCTTATACTGAGATTAGACCTCTGCTGGTGCAACTTTTTGCCCCTTGTCTTCTCCATGTGGCTCCCTGTGAAGAGACAGCTTCTGTCCTATCTGTAGCCTCCCTCTGAGTACTGGAATACTGTGATGACATCCCCCTCGAGCCTTTTTTCCAGGCAGAAAAGACCTAATTCCTTCAGTGTTTCCTCATACAGCAGATTCTCCTGCCCTCTGGCCCTGTTTGTGGCACTCCTTTGGACTGTCTCCAGTCCATCTGCACGTTTCTTGAAGGGATCAGAACTGTACACAGTAGTCCAGGTGTGGCTTGAGCAGAGGAGGGCAATCTCTGCTGGTAATGACCCTGCAGATGCAGTCTTGATGAAGATGCAGATTTGCCTTTGTTGCAGCAACACACTGCTAACTCGTGTGCAGCTCGTGCACCAGGACCTCCAGGTCCCTTTCAGCAAGGCACTTGTTTTTGTTAAACAAAAATTACTGAATTTACTACTGTATTTTAGTTTCGTCATTTAAAGAGAACCTTACTGATCAGCACAGTATGAGATTGGGATATTCAAGCAGAATATGCTTCTGAAAATGTAGTGATAGCAATGCGTATTTTGTAAACCTAAGACAAGACAAAAATTAAAAACATCTCAGGAAACTTATCAAAAGAATGATAATATTGAGACTGACAGAATAGTTACGATAAACATTCACATGAAGCTAGCTTTGGTAATAAGCTTTTATTGTGACAGATTTCATATCACACTAGGAAACTGATTTCTCAGATCAACTTCTAACTTTTCCTTTCTTTAATTCACAATTTTACAAAAACTCTGTAAGAAAGGCCGTGAACCTTTATTTTTTAAATTTTTTAGATCATTCAGAAAAAAATCAGCTTAAAATGACTTTAAAAATCAATTTCCAGCAAGCAACCATGTTCAATGCATTGTTTTGACTTGAGTATAATATTTTTAACAGAAATTGAGATCTTTGCTTTAAAAAAATTTTAAGACAGTTTCATCAGTCTGAAACATGAATCCAGATTGGAGCTAACTCAACAAATCCAATGGACTTTTTAGAATTGGAGTGGGAGTATTCATACTGAAAGAAATTGACAAAATATATGGTAATTCATCAAATATCTTGGGGAACATGAATGCACTTTTTAAAAAATTACATAGCATTGTCCACTTCCATACTGATGGTGATTTCAGACTGTAGTCTCAGTGGATGAGTTTGAAAACCAAATAACATTGGGTTTTTGGTCAAGGTTAGAATAAAGGAGCACAATCCTCTGTTGATTTACATGAAGCCACAACAGCAACGTTAAACTAACTTAACTTGGAAATATGGCCTAATAAGTAGTGGTCAGCTATGTGCATTGCTCAGCTCCACTAATAGGTCATGATTCAGAGGAAATTTAAACATCTGATTCATTTGCATGCAGTGAAAAGATTAGGTTTCACCCTTTCTTTCACTGAACAAGTGTCAAGTTAGATTTTATTAGCAGTGCAATCATATCCTGTGTATTTTACCAAATAGCAAGTATTTTCAGTCAATCTTTAAGAATGTTCTTGCTCTTCTACCTGCTACAAACTGGTAGTACAGCAGAATTCAAGGATAATGCTTTTTGCCATCTCTCGCTAGCTGAAGTACTCTGTCTCATTCTGGTGGGATATTACATGAATGAAGCTGTACTCACCTTTCTCACTTCGTACCAGGGCCAGAGTAATACACAGGATGGGAAAGGACATCCTAAGTAAAGTTTGTCCCATTGCTTCTCTTGGCACCACAGCATACAACCTCTCCCATAAATCTGTCAAGCTTCATCTTCCAACAGCTCACAACAGCTTGGAGCCTGTCAGACCTATGGAAACACCAGGTAGTGCTGGCCATTAAAGCATAGCCAGAAACATATTGTACCTGTCCGCTGTGTCAGTCTTGCCTTTCCACAAGAGCACATGTAAATCTGCTTGCATACAACACTGATTCTTCATGCCAACAGATCTGGTCCTTGCAGCACAGGCAAGTCTACCCAACATATTGCTGAGAGCTCTAGGCTGAAAACCCTCTCTTGAAATCCTCTCTCTGAGATGCTGGTGGTTGTCCTGCTGCTCCTGAAAAGAAGCCATGTGAAGGAAAGGAAGTCCTAACTCCCAGGTTGAGTCAGGGTCCTTGTCCCCCTGGGCTTGTGTGGCTTTGCAAACATCCCTCAAACCTCTGGCTTTCCTTCCATTCACACCACACCTTGGAGGTGGGATAATCCCCTCCAGGAGCAACTCACATTAAAGTAAGCGTTTTAACAGTTTAAAGAGAAGGACAAGTAGGGCTCAGACCTGGGCTTTGGTTTTGATTCTATGTCCAGTGTGAACTCATCCAAAGAGCAAAAATTAACTGCCTCTGATAGATGTTTCTAATGTTATTTTATATATCTACCAAAAGTACTGTGTTGATGTGAACCTACACCAAGCCAAACACATACCACTACTGAAGTGGTATCAGATCCAAGAGCAAAAATCCCAGGGTATTATAAGGAAACTTTCAACTGACTCAGCCTGTGCTGGCCTGAGCCCTTATTTGGCAATTTTCCTGAATGATGAAAAAGGAAAAACCAGCATGCATCTTCTCCTGGGAGACAGCAAGCATCTTGTCTGCCTCTCCTCCAAGCTTTCAACCAATAATTCTCTTTTATAACTGTGTATTGTTTCTGGCAATAATTAAGGATGTAAAGCCAGATAAGTTTGGTGTAAATTAGCATCACTCTGTGAAGCCACTGGACCTGTGCCAGTATATACCAGTTGAAGGCATGGCACATCATGTGGTGTCCCTGGAGCTGTGCCAGTATATACCAGCTAAAGGCATGGCCCATAATTCTGTACATCAGCATCTTCATACTGTGATCCTTTATCAACAGCGGGTACATATTCCAAAAACAGAAAGCAGAGTCCTGTCTTTCAAGGTCTGTGGAGCATGGGATGTTTTCTCACTACAGCTATTTTACAGGGTCTTTAAGAAACAGGCATCGTATGTGATTAAGGTTTCTGGGACCCTTCCCTGTGCAATAATAAATAATAACTGTATTTGATCCATGAACTGTCTCTTCTTGTCAAAGGTGGTTTGGTCCGTGTGATCTGGCATCCTTCTAAACTCTTAAGAGACGTGGTGAGTTCAAGCTGCTGCCTTCAGCTCCTCGCACAGTCATTTGGTACATAGGAGGCTCTGACTGTTTTACTGCATACGAGAGGCACCTGCAACTCCGACCTACACCTGAGGTACGTTAGAAGACAGGTACTCAGACAGGAGGGATATTTATGTTTGTTCAATGACTAATATCATTGCATATGTAAATTCTTGATGAATATCACTCTACATAGGGTCATAGATTATTGAAGAAACATTTTTTTCCTGCGTAAAATACCAAATTCTAACCTCCAGATTATATTATTAATAATATTTGCAATCTCCAGTCACTCTGTTCTGCCCTGTGTTCTAATACGGTCCATGAGCTTCACTCCAAGGTATTTACAACTTCATGTTGACACAGGTAGTAATTTATTTTTTTTTTATCCACCTCATCTAATTTATTCTAGAGTCAGCTACATAGCTAAAGCTTGTAATTGCCACCCCCATACTAATACTTGAGCTGGACCACCTAAAAGCGCTTCTGTTACACAAATACAAATGAGAACAATTGCTAAGGATCAGTGTTTCCCAGCAGACAATATAACCTTTGTTCAGCTGATATGGGCTTGGGTTTTGTGGTGTTGGGGGTTTTTTCCCCTGAAAGAGGGGTAGCAAAAGTACGGCCTTCCCATTTTGTCTTGGAGCCTGGGATCACAGGACTGTTGAGTGCAATTTCTTGCCTTATCTAAACCTTTCAGTGATGGTAGCTCGGGAACAGACGGGCAATGCTATAGAAGTTCCCAGACAGGAAAAAGTGGCCCCAGAGGAAAAGATTGAGCAGGTCTTTGCTTAAATGGATCTGACAGCTTTGCTCAGAGAAAGATGTTTGTCTCTGTTTATGGACGTGTCCTTTTCCCCCCTTCTGATTCCCAGGACCAGCGTTACTTTTTACTGTGTGTCTGTCTGGGCAGGGAGCCTGAGGGTTGTGTGTCCCGCAGGCGGTGGGGATGGGTGAGAAACAAATCCACCAAGGCTGCTATTTGCAAAGGCCTGGAGTCTTTTCCATAACATTTCCATTATTCTATTTAAAGTTTAATACCTCAATGATGGGAGTCTTTCCATTTATTTCAATGGTAGTAGGGTCAGTAGCTGCCCTAACCTGCACATGCATATGTATTTTCACATGAACCCTCCTCAGGCTGGAAGACCAAAATTATTAAAAACATTTTGCTGGTATTTAAGTTACAAGATGGAAATCTATTGTTAATAAGCTGATTGTGCAGATTCACAAATTTCTTTTTTTCAGGTTGTGCTTTATATTCTTTTACCTGTCAGATATGATGGGGACTGTATTACTTTCAAAACGGAAATATTCTATGGACTGTTTTTTGCCATCAGTATTTACGCTTTGAATGACTCTAGCAGAATTAAATGAATCTTCAACCAGAGTTTAATTTTAGAGAGGATATATGGTATCTTGCTTGAAGATTTTCTTAATCAGTCAGATTTGTCCTGACTTTCAACTCCAGATAAGAAAATAGACAGTTTTATCACAAGGTTTTTACTGTGTGTGGGTTTCAGTGCCAACCAAAAATGGCTCCCAGTATCTTAGTTATTAAAGTCACATTTGCTGGTGATTACAGCTATTTCCTGCACAAAATGAAGTTTCCACAAATACTTAATAAGTCAAAAGAAGTCAAATAAATGGCATGCCTCTGGAAATACGAAATAAATTAGTATTTTTCTAAGACTTGAGTATCTCCGTGCACTGGGTTATATGTGTGCAGGAGCTTATGTTTATTCCTGATAAAGTCTAAAACATCCTGGGTCTAATTAAGCTTCCCCAAATACATTGTTCTCATCTTCTAAGATCATAATATCACAGAACGGTTTCTGTTGGAAGGGACCTTAAAGACCATCTAGTTCCAAACCCCCTGCCATGGGCAGGGACACCTTCCACTAGACCAGGTTGCTCAAATGCTGAAAAAAATACAGGTTTCAAATCTGGAAATGAACATTGTCCCCTGTCCTTTCCTGCTACAGTGCCTAATGTGAGACCATCTTTTACCTCTGATATTTCTCAGAGAGATCCCTTGTTTCCTTCTTCCCCTGCTATCACACAAATTTTAGCAGGACAGCAATATGAACAAACCCCTGGCTGGATCTTGGGGAAATTACAAGGGTCAGAGGGATAAACAGGAGGCAAGGGATGATCTCGGTACTGTTGGAAGACAGAGGTAGGACTTGAGGGCCTTAAAGGACAAGGGCTCATCTGAGTTCCTACAACAGAGAAGAAGGAGGGAGTCTGCCACTGCGCACAGTGGAGTATGTTTAGTTCATAAGCAGCAGCTCTGCCTTTGCACTCTCCTCTTCGGTGAAGAGGAGCCAGCCACTTTCTACTGCTAGATAGACTTAGAAATTAGCCTTCTGCTGTGATCATAATATATGAACTGTCTGCAGTTACTTTTGTCAGTGTTTTTGCTGAGATCTTTGCTATGACTTTTTCATATGACATATATATAACTCTTTTCTTCTAAATACTTACCTAACATCCTTTTTTTTAATACTGTAGATGTAAATCAGGGAAATCTGGTGATTGTAAAATTATTGATACAGACTTCAGTCAACATATTGTAGGAATAACCTTTTGAAAGTCTACTAGGCTGGTCAGAGATGAAAGGAACTTACAAAAATGACAAAACAAAACAAAACAAAAAGTTATTTCAATGCTTTTTGTTTGCTTTCCCACAATCTTGTATTTCTGAAATAAGTGCCTGCAGGGCTGGATCCAAACCCCTTTGAAGCTGAAGAGAAACGTGCTGTGGAGCTTTTGTCAGAGCCCTGTGGGTGCTCCCTGTAACCCAGGTTTAGAAGCCCACCATAGCTGCCCACTGCAGAGTGGCTAACTTGGTGGTTGCAAGAAGTTGATTAACATGGTGACTTGGATCCTGATAGTCCCGTCTCTTTCATGTAAACTTTCTTTCATAAGGACAAAAGAAGGCGTCTTTCCCTTGACTTCGGTGAATGTGAGTAAAGCCCAGTGTAAGAGGAGTAGCCATAATGACTGTCAATAAAGAGGCAAAATCTAATAAGCCACAGCAGTACTACAGTTCACAAAAAAAGAGAGAGATTTGAAGGAAAGTTTGCAGTTCACAGTCAAAAAAAAAAGAAGAAGCAAGCATAATCTTTGACGCAGACAGAAACTATGATTTGCCTGCAGCTTTTCACTGGAAAGCACCACAAACTTGTGAACACGACTAGACTATGATCTATTTTGTTGTAAGGGGCCACACCCCACCAACTAATAGCAGAGTTTTAATTGTACTGAGCCTTATCCTAAGGTTCTAATCCATTTTTAACCCTGGTAAACTGTCATGAAGTCAATCAAAGGTAGCAATTGAAGGTCTTGGCCTATTGTATTTTGCAAACAGGCATCCACCATGTAATTCTCTGAGGAGATTTGGCCAAATGGGTTTGGGCAGCTGCAAATTAGAGTACAGTTTTGCTGGTTTGTTCTCCTTAATGAAAATCTCATTAAAAATCCCAGAGATAGATACAAATGATTGGCAAAAGGCAACATAGCCAAGACCCTCAGTGTCCACCTGACTAATTTTTCACACCTGAAAAGCCTTTCTTCTTGATCCAACCAAGCTTTCAGCAAACAATTCTGTACACAGGTGTTTGGCAGTTACTCCCAGGAGTCCAGCTAAACTGGACATCATCATGACACAGTGTGACATGCTTGCCTTGGATATCAGTACAAGGAGTATAAAGGTCCCCATTTACCAGTGTTTGCCCCTAGCTTCCAGCATCTTCACAGCTGATTGCCTCTTCTCCAGTCCAGGTACAATATCCTCACAACATGTGTATCACCACTCATTGACTGGAGGAAGAAGACAGTTCCAGATGGTTACTTTCCACAGGGACCCTCCAGAGGGTTCATGGTTTGAGGTGGGCTCCTAAAGAGGACAGGCAGGACCCACAGTCCTTTGGCTACAGATTGCATTGCAGCTGAGCCGAGTATGATTTGTCAATAAACATTGACCTACTTACTTTTTTCTCTGCTGTTTCTTCCAGCAAAATATCTCCAGGTAGTTTGTCATTGTCTCGGATTTACTCCCGGTGAAGCAGAACATGTGGGACGACTCCAACGTTTCTAAAATGTCATGTGCAAATGCAGTCATCTCCTGTGCTATGGTATGCTTGATCTCTGAAAATGGGAATGAAGCAGCTACCTTCAGCTGCCCTCCCTTCTCCTCAGTGTGAGCCTTTGGACTGTTGGAAAGGTGAGAGACCTCGGAGGCTTCTAAAACAGCCCAAACCCTGACACTTAATCACTTCTCCTCCTCATCTGCCAGGGGGCTCACAAACACCCCTTGAATTTTCTGAATAGCCTCCCATTGGCTTCAGCAGG